>NW_027501668.1:0-81724 GCF_021521415.1 Bidens hawaiensis | reverse complement strand
GCTATAATTGAACCAATTAATCATATCACAAAAACACTTGAAAATTTGTTATTAGATTTAAGTGGACAACAATACCAATGACCGACTTAACGCCAGTCATAATATCGCTGAAATATAAAACTGTGATGGAAGGGAAATTTGGTCAATATGATTCTCTGCTCATACTCAACAAAAACACAAAAATATGTATTGCTTTTGTTAAAACATAGAAAAATACAAAAAGATTGTTCAATTTCAAAATGTTTGGATACTTCTTTGTACATACATTCTTTATAATTTTTTACCAAATACCAAAAATATTTTATCTTTCTTTCTTTACATATTATTTATATAATTTAATTTATGTTTCGTAAAAGTGAAAAGTTTTTAAAGTATTCAGTTATCGGGAAAAAAGATTCTCGGTAATTACTTTAAGTTAAAAAAAATTTTAATTTTAATTTTATTTATTGGTTTTTATTTAATTTATTTATTTATTTAAGTTAAAATTAAATAAACTTTTTAATTTGTTAAAGGCTACTTCGTTAAAAATGGATAACGAACTAGGTGATTTTGTAGCGAACTGATTTCCAGTTCGCTCACCTAATTCGCATCCGCACTCTATAACGAATCATCTCTACTTCATTATACATATTTAACGAATCAGGATATAAGTCATGTCTGTTGAGACAACGAATTAGAATAGCGAATTGTCTAATTCGTTAACTTGTCTAATTCGTTAACTTAAAGTTTATACGAATCGCTTGATTTGTACAAAAGGTGCTTGGGAAACGTGTAAGGTTATATAAGACAAAGCAAACGAATCGTCCATCACTATTCATCATCTTTCTTCAACCTTAAGTCACCCTTTTCAAATTTTTTCTGAAATTTTACTTCACACTTTGACATTTCAAGGACATCATTGTGACACTAAGGTATAAACAATCACAACGATGTGCTTTTCGTCAAAAATGATGATGTTTTAATACACTAGTTCTGGACTTTTGTGTTCAAAGGGTTTTTCCGTGTTCTAAACCCTAATCAATGTTTGATTTTTGTTTGCTGGGTTGATTGAATGTGTATGTATTCAGGGTTTTAGGGTCTGTTTAACTCTTCGATTATCCGTATTTATGTTAAAGTGTTCAATCTTAACACCTTGAGCTTCGGATTGCGATTCCGAGTTGGATAAATCTGTAGTTTTGGTTACTCGATGATTTGTTTAGGATAATTAAACCTGGATTTGTCAAATTGACCTTCGGTGTTCTTAGTGATTTTGACTTTGACCAGGATAGTCAAAGATTAAGCGTTTATGGCCATTCGTTTACTTTAGCGAATTGAAACTGTTTCGTGTCCAATTCGTTAAAGATTCAAACGAATTAGAATAGCGAATAAGTTCTCTAACGAATCAGATGAGGATTCGTCAATTCTTAACGAACTAGTTTCTAGTTCGTTCTTTTTTATAGTAGTTCGCTAATTTTAATTCGTTAACTTATTTACCTGATAGCGAATTGCTTGATTCGTTACTAGATGGTAACGAATCAGAGTAATATCTCACACGAATGACATTATTTTTTACTTTTAATTATCTATTCATTTTTAAGATTACATTTAAAAAAAATGAATAAATAAATAAAAAAAAACAGGATGTGCAGCAACCGTCTAAACGCGTAAATAAATTAATTCCACATATCATATGAAATTAAATACACCATATAGAAATATATATAGATATATATATATCATCTTTTCATATTACTTATCTTGTTTATATTCATTCAGTAAAATGGCTGATCAAGTACATCAAGATCCACCGGTTGCTGATCAAGGGCAACCGGAACAACCACAACAGGAATAACCACCACAGGAACAACCACCACAAGAACAACCTCCTCAAGAATAACATGACGATGTTATCTTATTGACGTATGATAAAAAACATAACATATGTGCCTACGTTGACCAAGATGTTGCTGATGTTGCTACATTTGGAGATATGTTGACTTTTCTACGACGATCAGTGATACTTTACGCCATCACTGCTCGACCTAAGGTGTATCTGAGTATTATCAGGCAGTTTTGGGATACTGCTGAGTATGTTGAGGAGGAAAAGCATATTCGAGCCACGATTAATGAAACTCCTATTACAATTGATGTTGAAGTAATTCGGCATGTGCTTCGATTTGCTGATACTGAGGACAACCCGAGTGAATTTGATAGGCAACTGGTCACGGTTTTGTTTACTCGTGTGCGTTATGGTGGAGACGTTAATAAATCTATGTTGAACAAGAATGGATTATGCCCACCATACAAGTATCTTCTCCATGTTCTTATTCACTGTATGAGGGGTCGTCGTGGTGGCTTTGATGAATGTCGACTCAGTTTGCAATCAGCCTTTGTGGCTTTAATCCTCAACAAGCCATTCAACTACTCTGAGCTTGTATTCGATCATTTGGCAGAACAAGTTCAGCAGACGGACCAGAAGAAGAAATTTTTAATGTATCCTCGGTTTTTACAGTTTATTATTCAAGATTTATACCTAATTTAGCTATTGATCAATGCTTAGTGAATGATAAGCTTCATATGGAACACATGACGGCCGATACAGTACGTAGAATGGCGATTTATCGAAAGGCAAGGCCAGCGGATAAACGAATGATTGGTCATATCGTTAATCCTAATTATGTATGTCCTTCCGAGGATCGCTGGATTCACGATGATTCAGATTCCGAGTGTGAGGAAGGAGAAGGTGGGAACCATGGTGATGATGGGAATGATGGTGATGGAGGTAATGAAGGTGGAAATGATAATACCGGTGATGCAGCTCTTAGAGAGCAACAGGCCGCAGTTGATGCTGCATTAGCTGCCACCATTGCTGCTCAACTAGAAAGAAAGAGAAAAGGGAAAGGTGTGGCAACTAGTGAGCCATCTAAGAAGAGACGTGTATCTGCTGGGGCTGGTGTAATCATTGGTGTGCTATCACCTCGTCAACCAACACCTCCACGCCCAGTAGTGGCAATTACAACTAGCACTCCGGCGATGACCTTGACGACGACGATGATACCACATGAACAGTTGGGTATGATACCTCAGTCAGCATTAACTGAAATACCTTTGCCAACTGATACTGTGGCTACAACTCCTCCAACAACATCTATGAGGCCTCCTCCTCCTAGTGATCTCTCATTTATGATAATTACAAGGCTTCAAGGTCCAATCCAACCTGTTCATCCATCCTTGTATGCTTTGCCACCAAATCGTCAGACAGAAATGCTTTTAAATCTTCTGCATTTGTATGAGAACCAGATGTCTGCTGATCGGTTAAATCAAGAACGTCTAATGGAGAATCAGAAGAAACTAGTCAGCTATGTTTCTTTCTGTCAAAAGGAAACAAAGGCCCTACGTGAGATTGTTGAGTCTCAGGGGGTGAAGATTAAAGAGCAAGAGGATCTGATCCTGCAATTGACTTGCAAAGATGATGCTTTGAAGAAGATCAAGAATAATGAGGAAGATCCTGATGATGATGAGTCTGGTGCTGGTGGTGAGCCTAAATAAGCTTAAGACCCTGCGTCTGGTGTGGGTACGAGCTCTGTTGACGATTCTGAAAAACAGATTGTTGTTTATCATGATTATTCGGCTGCTAAACCAATTGAGATGATTGAAGCTGACACGGTAATATTTATGGATGGAACGGGGGTGATTAGAAGTATGGTGAACAAGGATGAGATAGAGGTGGGTGAGTTTGTTGACAGGTCTCTGACACGAGAGCAGATTTCTATATTGCTTTGGTTGAATGACGAACAGCTGACCGTGTTAAAAACTGAGCCTGATGTCGAAGTGGTGAATGAGGAAGGTATAGAGGATGATCTGTCTAGTCAAATGAATACAGATTTTATTTATGAAGATGAGGATGTTGAGATGGAAGATGTCACTGCTGAGGAGTATCCTGACTTGTATCAACACACGAACGTTGATCAAGGTGCTCCGGTTTTTAATGAACAGACTTTTAAAGAAGCTGAGGATGATTTGGAGAAGATGACTAAAGGAAAGAAGGTTATGGATACTCGGTTTGACTCAATTGTGGACCCAACTGATGAGGATATTGCTAAATGGTTCAGATTTAAAGTTGCGGGTAAGATTATCAAGGCGTATCGATTTTTTGATCAAGAACGGAAAGACACAGCAGCTGCATGGGTCAAAGAGAATCAAGTAACTACCTTCAAGACTGTACCCAAGGTCCATGGTGATATTGTCTCAAGGCTATACGATTCCGAGGTTAAGGTATGTATAGTTAAATGGGAGAAGGGAGTTCAGTACTACGAGAGGATAATGGATGTTCTTACACAACCGCGTTGGGATGTTCGTACCCCCGCGAGGCGTCCATTTATCAATCGTGGTGGCATCCGGAGAGCTGAGTGGTTTCATCAACACTTGCTGTTCGAAATTAATCATGGGTTCAAGTTCTTCAAGCCCCAGGTCCCGAGACGTAAACGCATTGATGAGATTGATCCAAAGACTGGGTGGAAGAAGCTTGTTCTTAAAGTAAAGCCGCCGAAGACGATGAAACGAGTGCCGGTGAAGACGATGCCCCAACAAATGCATCTCTCATTCAACCGATGGTACTATGACAACCGTACGGGCGAGGCCGTCATTGTTCTTGGTCGAGGACTAGAGACTGAACTTATCAAGATAATTGACCCGATGTGGTTGGTTAATTTATCTGAAATAGACAATGATGTGCTACACAGGAAGCAGATTCTGATCAAGCGCCATGAAAATTACGACCTGGCTATGCAATTCCAACGCGTTGTGCGTGTTTGTCATGAAAATGGAATTCATAGTTGCAAAGACTGGCGGTCCAAGCGCTTCAAGTAACTTAAAGACAAAGAGCTCAAGACGAGGGGGTGTCTGTTAGTGCACGGTTTTGCTTCTTGAGTCTTTGTATTTATCGTTAACGTATTTGTCGTTTGTTTAATGTAATAAATTATTATTATTTCATGTAGTCCGTTAAAGTATGAGACTAGTTCGCTAAGGATGTTTAGCGAACTAGTACTTAAGTTAAGTTTCCCCTGATTCGTTAGGGGATGTTAACGAATCAGGGGGTGTTTCGCCTATTTAATGTATGTAACGAAGTAGGATCTGGTTCGCTAGGGGATGTTAGCGAACCAGACCTATCTTTAATAAATTGTGAACCCTGTTCACACATAATTTAAGTTTTGAGAGTTTAATTAACGATACTCTGTCCAAATCCTCTCTCGATCTTCAACCTTAATATTATTACATATACTGATAATATATAAACATACACAACACCTAATCATACGTAATTATGAGTTAGATCTATTGTTAAAGTATTAATCGATTACGTTCAGATCTGAGATCTGTTATTGTTATTGTTACTGAGATTGATACACGTACGGGATCCAACATGAACCGATCAACTCTAGTAAAGGCTGTTTGGTTCATTCAGTTCTGAATGAGTCAGATCTTAATGAGCATATGTCCCATTCAGCAACAATAGGAAGTCTGAATGATTCAGACCTAATTTTAACCATTCAGATCTTTTTCTGTTTGGAACCAAACAGTCTGAAGTCTGAATGAATCATATGTTTGCATCTGAATGGTTCAATTCAGATGTAAACAAATAGCCAAGTAACTCCGGATATCGAACCCACGAGACTCTTTAAATTACGTATATTAACTAATTAATTAGACTCGACTAACTAACATGACTATTTATTTATTATTATTAAAGGGGGCGTTTTAAACTATATTATGTTAAACTAATTAATAAAAGATAACTAATGAAACACAAGACAAACAAGTTTGAATGATTCAGATGATGATGAAAAAACACCTAGGCTAGAATCCCCAAAGTTTCAGTTATCAAATAAATGGAAAATAATAGTTATGGAACTGGGATCGTAAAATAGACAATTAAAAGAAAACCCGAACATGACCCCCGACCCTTCAAAAAGACACCTATGAGTTTCTAACAAGTTTTAAGACACACCAGTTATATGTATTAAACTTCCTTACGATTATCTAATTAATTTATGAAAGAGTACCTTTATTGTGAAATCCTACGTTACAGTGTGGAGATCAAAGGTAATTTAATAAACTCAGTTGACTCTCAAGACAAGGTTAATTAATCAAATCTAGACGGACTCCTTACGATGAACTAAATCTAGCAATCTTAATCAACAAGACCTAACAATAACCTATCACCTTACAGCTTTCTAGGGAAGCAGCACACTTTTAATTGTTTGACTAGTAATATTATTCCTATGGTTTTATTGCAAATCAACCATAAACTAGTCAAGAACACACTAAAAATGATCTAACAAAATCCTATTATATGACAAACAATCACCAAGGATAATGTGGAATAATAAAACTAGAACAACCAAAACCAAGTACGCATATGCATCAATCAAGTAAAATCAAATAGTTTACTGAATCATAAAACCATAACGAAAAGACACAGTCCAACTACAATCAAAACATCAACGATGGTTAGTCATATTCCTAGGCAGTCTATAAAGTTTAGCCCAGCATCTTAAAATCAAACAAAATAATAATATAAGAAATCATGGTGAAAATATGAGAAACAAAATATTAAAGGCGATAAAACCCGTAGTCTTCGATCTTGAACGTAAAGCTTTTCACAGGGTGATTCCTTGCATTCAAAACCGCCAAATAACTCCAAAATATGCTCCAAAAAACTCCAAATTTAGCTCTGGTTCGTAGGTTATTTTTCAGGATAAGGTTAAGGGTGTATTTATACTGAAACAGGGCCCAAAACTAACAAAATTCGGAAACTTTCTGGAAAAAAAGGGTCTAGGCGCCGCGCGGCCAAGAATGGCCCCCATGGTCGCGCGGCGCGGCTTGCAAAAGTAGGGGGTGGTCTGGCTGGTTCTCCTCCGGTTCATTTCCTGACTCATTTCGGCTTCTTATTTAGGCTCGTTTTGGTCGTTTTTCTCCCTTTTCGTTCACGATCAACTCCTGGAATCTACAAAATATAATAATATTAGTAGTATACAAATCTTGACTAAAATGAACAAAAAGTAAATAAATATTAAATAAAATATACAAGGGATACATATATATTTAGCATTATATCAAGGAGTGTACCCATTTTCCATTCGCAAAGAAAGTATGGTCAGGTTGACGACTTAAAGACGTGGTTCGTATAGCGCTTGGTGAAATATGCTTTGGCCTAATAGGTACCATACCCATTATGAACCCCAGGTAAGCAACCAGGTCTCACGGCTGATAGGGAGTTTAATGAGTTCGGTTCATTTCCAAACTGAATATTATATAAGAAAAACAAGTTAAATGAGTTGTTTGTTTTTGTTCAGACATGAACTCGGTTTTGAGTCGGGTTTATGTCTAACATGTTTGAATTGATAAGATGAAGTGTCATATTGGAAAAGGTTAGTTTGGTTAATTGGTTTTGCCAAAGTTAGTTTTTGACATAAAACTTTTATAACCGAACATTGGACATGCCGACAAGCAGTAGTGAAACATAACCATGGTTGTCAGAATAAGTGACAACATGGTGATGATCACACGATAATTTGTATATAAAATAAAACAATAATTACCCGAGGATGGAATATTGAAGGAAAAGAATAACATGGACGATTTGACTTTCTTGGTCAAACTTGGACTTAACACAAATTGGGATGCTAGAACACAATTGGGAGTGAGATAGACTTTGAGTGGTAAATGAGTTGGGCAAGGGAAATGACAGATGGAGGTGTGGTTTATATAGCCATAAAATCATTAATAACTATGCAAAAAGAATTAATTTCAAGAATTAGTCAAAAGCCTAGTTTTAAACAATAATAATGAAGAATTAAATTGTTTTGATTCAAATGATGAAAATTAAAGATATTATAATACTTGAATATGGTATAGGCACATGAGGATGAAATATTTTTAAAAATAATAAGTTTAGATAAATAAATAATTAAAAATGACTATATCAACTTATATATATTAGTAGTACACGTTTCATGTGATAAACTATATATTATTTATCTAAGCTTACAAATTGACATGATGTGAATGTTGTTTCATTAATCCGAGCATCAAAATATTAGTGAACTCACAAACATATAAGACTTAAAGTTACTATGAAAATATTAATAAACATACATGAGAAGTAAATAAATTAATGACGAAACCCTAGTCAAATATTGTATGAGTATCTAGATAATAAATATAATAATAATAATCATAATAATAATAATAACAAAAACAGTAATAAACTATAAAAAATGAATCAAATGACATGAAATCAATACCTTTATTAATAAATGCGGAACCGAATTATATCATAGTTAAAAAATGGGTTGGGTTTCGGATTTGAAAATTGACGACTGTCATACTGTTAGAGTTTTGTTACAGCTACAAAGTTAAAAGGCATTGTAATTTTTTTTTAAAAAGATTGTTAAAAAGTTTACGGTAATTTGTGATAAACATGAATTTGGAAGTAATGGCTTTTGACTCATAAAAGTCAACGTTGACATTAATTTATGTAACAGATTCATGATTTTGGGCATATGGTTCCTATGAATCAACCTAAGCAGCTCTATGCATGTTAAATACGTTGATGAGGGAATCACTTTCTGAAAGTGTAGCTGAGCCCAAACCAATTATTTCCCCCATGTGATGTAGTAACCAAATCAATCGTGCGTCTAGGTTCTAACCGCTTGTAAAGTTTATGTGGTATTAACCAGTTCAAACAATAAAAGAATCGATTGCTAGCATTGTTGGGTTTTTTTTATGTTCAAATGAGCAATACTTCATTTATGTAAATTGTACTATTATTGTTATTCATGTAATTATGTTGGGTTGCTTCATTTGTTTACAAAATTGGCAAAATGCTTGTATGCGTAGGATATAGGGTGTTCCATTTGAGGTTAAAAAAATACCCACATTGGATCATTTATACATAAACAAATAAATATTGTCTTCTCAGATTTTTAGTTTTATTTAGTCTTTACGGTGTTTAAAGAGTGACAAAGTTTATGTTCGGTTTTCATAACACTAGGAATGTTGAGAGGGAAATAATTGTTGAGGTATCAGCTTAAAACTACTTAAGCCTTGGGTAAAATTAAAGGCAAAAAGACTTGGCTAACACTTAACATTTGGAAGCCTAAACTTAAATACTTGATGAATTATTAATTAAACGATTATAGTTAATCGCTCTTAATGAGATGAACATTTTCATCTCCACATGAGCGCATACTACAACAATAATCAATTTAAAACCAACTGCTAATCACAAGTACTCCCCAATATTCTCCAAATCTAACCAAGCCGATCCCACATTAAAATATTATGTAGTGTGGTTTATGTACCAATACTACCACCACAATGCATTAAAATAGGACCACATAAAATACTTAGTATTTACATCAGCTTTAACTAACAGTCATTTCTGAATGACTATAAACATTGACATGAGACTTATTTTCAGCATGATATGCCGACTGTCAAATTTGATACGAGAGTATAACCAGTCTTAGGTAGAGATTATATAAAGAAAGACTGGTAATATAATATATAACGTAGAATTCATCTATCATATTTTGATCCCGGAAGTGGTCAAAAAAAATCTGAAGTCCAAATGAGCGAATACACTTGCTAAGAATAGCAAATGAATTACTAGATGCATTCACATACACAAACATAGTGACAAAGTCACATATACCTTCATCAAATTAACTGCTCAAACAGAAGTAATCAAAAAAAGATTACCATACATAGAAAACATGGAAGACAAATCAGTTCCAAGATGATACCGACCAAGAACTCATGAGTAGAATAATGCATTAGATGTAACCCTAGAAATGGTTATATAAACATCCATTGATAAGACCTCAGAAGAGGTTAATGTCTTAGAAAAAACTAATTCATTTCTAGAATATAAAGACAAGACCCAGAAGAGGTAACTGTCTCATAAGTGACTAATACGATTTCAGAAGGAACACCGGTATTAAATTAAAACGATATCTCTAAAAATTATGTACAAAATAGTACAACATAGAACCAAAACAAAACACGTGTTGATAAAATATTTACATATGCTATGGCAACAAATGTAATCGATAAATAGATTACTCCAATAAAAGTGTGCAAAAGTACATACACATATATGACTAGCCAAAATGTCTAGATGCCAAAAAGGGCTTAATTCGCTCGATAAGCAAAACATTTTCAGAACTGTGTCTAAACAACCATAAACGTCAAACCAGTTGGTTATAAATGAGTGTGTTTAATATTAAAAAAAACTAAAAGAGTAATATTATGCGAATAAGGCACAACTTTTAAAACAAGGGCTTTTCTCAAATCATACTAGTTAAATATGAGGAAACTTATATTCGATCCCCTGTAGTGGATACGTAACCCATTGATATTTAATAAGTTTCTCTTTCTCAAAAACACTTTCAGATAAAACATATGAATGTCGTTACCATGAAATCGTACAGGACACTAGGAATGGCATTCACATAGTGTGTGTACATGTTTTATCGTCTCGGTCTTTGTTTATTTTATTTGGTCTTTGTATTAAAGTATAAGGGTATTTTAGTAAATGTATTTGATACATTCTTCGTGTAAATGACACATTCATTAGAGTAGTCAATAACGAATGTGTCCATTCGTATATATTTTGGCTCATTCGTTAAATCTGTAAAAAAATGAGAAAACGAATGTGTTATTCGTTAGTCTAAAGTATTAATGCTTAACTTATGATGACGAATGAAGCTCATTCGTTATGACTTGTATAGTGAATGACTTCATTGTCTATATATACCTGTAATGTATTCAGTAAATCATGCAGTTATCATTATTATTCATTTGACCCTCATTATGCTGCCAAATTGTTCTCTCATCATTTAGTTAATATATTTCAAGTGTGAACTAATCGTAAATCATATCAGTGACTAGATCTTAATCGTATATTGATCATAATCAATCAGATAGCAATGGTTCCTCGAGTGGTATCAGAGACACTATCATATTGATTATCGATTAGGTATAGTATATACATCAATTGAAGCTGTAATTAATTGTTAAAGGTATTGAACTGATTTCGTAACTGTGTGCACTGATATTTCTTCTATTATCTACCGAAGACATGATAATTGATCTTAATATGTGTTTCAGATTGTTCGTAATCAACTCCTGATCATTTGTAAGAGTTTAATTGTATTAGTTTGATTCAGTTCAAGTGAATTGAGGATTTGTGTAATTTGGCGGGAACAAAGTACGTTTTGGGCTATTTTTTGGTTAAATTGAACATGTTTGGATTAGAGTTTGAGGTTTGAAATGGTTTGATGAGGTTCAGATTGATTGGAAGAGTTGTTTGAGTGGTTGATTGTGGATTTGGGTTGTGATTTTGAAGAGTTTTACAAGTGTGTATGTTGTCTGGATTTTGGTTTAATTCTGGAAATCATATGAAGATTTAAATGCACATTCATTTCCTGATGAAGGAACATTCATTAGAAGTAACAAATTCTTCATGTAAATAGTGATAACCGCTTTGCTAGCTGTCATACTGTTATAATAACCAATTCGTCAACACGGTGTCACATTCGTACAGTTTTAAACCACATTCGTGATATACTTCATTCGTTTGCTTATTCATTTGATCATTCATTATCATTCATTCACTACAAAAGTATCATTCGTCAACTTATCCATACAGAACTCATTCGTTGCCAAAACACAGTTTCATTTGTTAAAGTATTTTCCTCGGTCGTTATTCGAAACTTTGATCTTCTGACAGATTTCACCCTAAACTTTGCATATTGACAGTTTTAACTCTATAATTCCAAAAATGGCTAAATTCTATGCCTTAGCTTCTCAAAACATGATCATGCAATAGATGTTACATTTGGATACTGAAATTGGGTCTCACTCAAAATGTCCTAGACTGGTGAAGTTGAGTGATCTTGCTAAGTGGGAAACGAGGTTTAGAGCACACTTGGGATCCGTACACCCTAATTGTACTCGTAGTCTCAACAATTTTATACTCCTCAATTGCTTGGTGATCCCACTAAGAGCTATGAAGAGAAACCTTCGAAACTTACTTAGTGGAAGAGAAGAAAGCTTTGGAAATCGAGACAATGGCTTATTTAACCTTGATGATGGCTTTACCCGAGAATATATTCCATCAAGTTGCTAGTATCAAAATCTGTGTTGCTTTGTTTCAATACTTAACAATGAGAAGTATGGGTAATACTTTGGAGAGTAAGAAATTGATGTTAAAGTTTCAGTTCAGAAACTTTTGTTTACTAAAAGGTGAAATTGTTGAGGAGATGTTGACTAGGCTTTGCCACTTGATTGCTGAAATGGCAAATCTGTCTATGGAACATAGTCAATTTGACCAAATTGACACTGTTAAGAACCCGTTACCAAGTTCATATTCTACTTTCTTGTTGGTTTTGAAAGAGACAAATTTTTCAAGAGTGATTATCTTACTGCATTGGAATTCGTGCAAAAGATTAAAGAAAGGGAGTATGACTTGAGGTGTCAGAATTCATCTAAAGATAATCAAGATCCTACATTGTATGGTGGTTCACTTCCCATGAGTAGTAGTCCAGTTCCTATCACTTCTTTGTATTCATAAAATAATCAAGAAGTTCCACAAGCTGGTGATTCCATGCCTAATGTATGTTTTATGGCTTATGGTTCGAGTAATTCATCTGCTGGGTCAAGTATTCCATTTACTGGTTCAAGTAATTCTATTGCTTTCTCAACCACCACAAGTTAACATAAAAGAAGCAGAACAATACTTTGCTTTCTTGAGTGCATTTATGGTGTCTTATGAACAATTGGTGGGTGAAAAAATTGCTACGAGTGAGTTGACCGATGAAGACTATGACCAATTTGACCCTGATGATTTGGAGCTAATGGATTTAAAGTTGGATATGGCTATGATCGTACGAAAAGTGAATATGTTTATGCTAGAAACTAGGGAAGGATTTGCCTACTTTGAACAAAAGGGTTGGGTTCAATTAATTAAAAGTTTGTTGTTATAAATGTCAAGGCTATGGTCTTTTTGCTAAAAAATGTGACAAGCCAAAGAAAGAGTATTCAGGTCCCAGCAGAAGTTCTGGTAAGAAGTATACTGAGTCAAAATAGAAGACTTCTGGGGTGAACCACCAAAAGTCGGTGGCTCACAAGCTTTGGTTACTGCTGATGGTATTGACTGGAATCAAAGGCTCTTAGGCAACTCACCTAATGGTAATCAAGCGAACTTGGCTATGTTTGAGACGGTTGAACATTTTGAAGATGCAAGTGGGGATGGATTGATTAAAGAAAGTGAAGATTCGGAAGCTAAATATGATTTTGATATTTCTTTCCAAGAGCCACAATATTCTTTCGCTTGTATTTCTAAAAGGTTAATTCTAATATTGCTAATGTTGAATCTGTTAATGTAAAACCCTAAGTTGTGAATGAATTTGTGAGTTCATCATGTTTTCAATGTGATGGATACAAGTCTAAGATTTAATTTATTCGTCATCACAATGAGACGCTGATGAAAGACTTAGCTATAGCTCGTGATAACTATAGACAAGCCTTTAATCTTGAAAAAAGATCTAAAGTAAATATTGAGGGGTTGTTGAATAGTAATCATAATCTGAAAGCTAAAATTTTAGGAAAATTGTTAAGTATCGATCGACAGTTTCAGGAAATCTTGAAATCAAGAACTAAGATTACTGAACTAGAATATGAGGTGCTTGAGTTGAAAAATAAACTTGAAAAGTTTAGAAATTCTTCATTCTTATTAAATAAGAAAATTGAAGTTCTGGTAAACTGAAAGGATCTAAAAATGGTTTAGGATTTGTTGAGGTTCCTTTGCCATTTCATAATGATTATTCCAACAATCTATTTATGGGAGAAAGGACACAGGTTGATATCAATAGTTCTTTGAATGTTGATCCTCATGTAATTGTTGAACTAATAATCATTAAAGAGGAACCCAAACAAATCAAATAAGAAAAACCAGTCTCTCAAGTATCAACTGATGAAACTCATATTCAAAGCAATAAATTTTTCATGAATATGTTGAGGATGTGGTCATTGAAGATGTGTTTGAACCCTAGGTGGTACACAAAGAACAGAACATTCCTCGTTCTAATAACAAGCTTTGTGAACCACGTGAATTTGAAAAAATTGTGTATGGGACAAGCATTTAAAAATTGAAGAGTTTTTAAATTAAAAGGTGTTAATAAGGTTTTCGACGAAAAAGACATTCCTTCGCACTTAATCAAACCTAAGTTGATTGAGAGTGTCTTTCATAATGAGACATCAAGCTTAAACGATATTGAAAAAGCATTTGAAATATTCAAGTTATTGAACAAATTAGATTCTAAACCTAAAGTAAAACCTCAAGTAAAATTTGTGGAACTTGTTATGTTTATTAATTCAACTGGAGCTGATACTTTACAAAGTTTCTCAAATTGTTCCAATCTTGATTTTTATAAGGTATCGGTTGCATCTTTTCAATTTGATGTTTCACATACTAGTGTTAATTCACCACACACCTTTGTAGACATGAGAACTTGTTTCTCATGTGGTGAACGTGGTCATGTTGCACGTCAATGTGGATCTAGAGTAAATAAGTCTGAAAAACCTTTAACCAGGGAACAATCACCTAAGGTTCCTTTGGTTAAACAAATCTTGAAAAGACAAGCGCCACAAGTTAAGATTGATGTTACTCATATCATGTTTCATGATGTGAATCCTCGTAAGGTAGTTCATGTTAATTTAAACAGGCTTGATGTAAAGAACAAACCGTTAGAACCCGTTCAACTGATTTGTAAAAATTAGGATTCAAATAAGATTAAAGATGCTTATCTTCGACGAAAGTCAAAGAAACCAATGACATATACTCAAGTACATCAATCACGAATGAAACCTAATATTACTGAGTCTGAAAAGGAAACAAAAGAGGTGTCCAAGACTAAGGTTCGGGCAGCCTTTTTGAACTAATCATTTACCTTGATTGTGCAGAGTTCATCCAAGACTATTTCTGGTGATAAATGGATAATGGATAGTGGATGTTCTCGAGGTATCACTGGCAACCTTGATATTCTTATGAATGTTAAAGCCATTCACGCAGGGTATGTAGCCTTTGCTGGTAATCAAGGTGGGATGATTACGAAGTAATCAAGGTGGGATATTTACGAAGGTAAGTGAAGTCTCAAATGGTAGTATTACATTTGAGAGGGTAAATTATTGTGATAAAGTAGATCACAATTTTCTGAGTGTGTCACATATACGTGATAAGAAATTTACCACTTTATTCACTAACAAGGAATGTGTAATCCTTAAGCCAGGTTATGTTATTCCTAAATATATGGTCGTTATGAGATCACCCCAATCGAATGATATTTATGTACTCAACATGAGTTCTAATGTATCTTCTTCTTCTTCTAACGAAACGTGTTTTGTCTCGAGAGCAACCAAGAAAGATTCATCTTGTGTCATAGACGTATGGGTCATATTCATGTTCATAAGATGAATCACTTAATGGCAAATGATTTGGTGGACAGTGTTTCACTAAAACATTTTAAATTGATCGATCACTATGTTTCTTGCAAGAAGGGTGAACAGAAGAAGAAGTCGCATCCGTTAAAGAAGATTAATTCCATTGATACTCCTTTGGAATGTTTTCATATGGATTTCTTTGGTCCAGTGAACCGTTCAAGTAGTGCTGGAGATTGGTATTGTTTAGTTGTTACCAACGACTATTCAAGATATTCATGGGTGTTATTTATGGGTTCCAAAAATCAGACACCGATTATTGTGCATAATTTGATCACAAGATCGAATCACTTTACAAACATAGTGGCATGGATCGAATTCGAAGTGATAATGGCACGGAATTCAAGAGAAAGGTGTTTTGGACTTTTTATGTATTCAAAAAGTAATCCATAGGGAATATATTGCTCTGTATGTGCCACAACAGAATGGTGTAGCTAAGAGAAAGAATCGAACACTTATTGAAGCAGCAAGAACAATGTTGGTAGATTCAAAGCTTCCCGTTCAATTCTGGAACAAAGCTGCGAACACCGCTTGCTAAATACTTAATCGTATTTTAAAGGTTAAAAAGCTCATAAAGACAAGTTATGATCTGCTCAATAACCGTAAACCTAACTTAAAATTCCTCGAGCCATTTGGGTGTCCTTGTACTATGCTTAAAAGAGAGGCGGGTAAATTTGAAGAAAAGGCGATTGAAGGCAATTTTCTTGGTTATGCGTCGCCTAAGAAACATGTTTTTAATATTTCTTCTGGGTGTGTAGAAGAATGGTATCACGTTGACTGTCAAAGATACATTACAACACCTGCCGGAAAGAGACCTGATTGGATGTTTGATTATGAGGAGTTATTTCAGTCGTTTGTTCCATTGGTTGAGGTACCAACTGAATATTTGGTTCATGCATATTTGGAAGAACAACTTTTTCTATACCAAGATCTTCTATTTATGTTGATGACGTGGTACAAGATCAACCTGAGACATCCGATGATGTTTCTAATTTTTCAGATGATGTCGATTTTGAAGATTAATCATCTGCTTCATTAATTGATAATCAATATGTCTCTTAGTTACATGTTGGAGAATCTTCTCAAACATTGACTGATCTTGCAACTGAAGAATGTCACCAATTAACAAGACAATGTTTTTGTTTTTGAGAATCCGACTTTTCGGATTAACTCATATCATCCCAGGACAACATCATTGGTGTGACACTTAGCACTTTCATGTTAACACCGTTAACACAAACTTCGTTATCTTACACGTAACGCATAACATTTACACGAGGTATTAACGAGTCACAAACATGAGTCTGATAGTAAGCGTTGGTGATTAATCTCGAATGAAATATGAATAAATGTTTTTGATATAATTGTAATATGCTAGATGATATAATGTGTTACACGATTTAGTACATTATGCTCGCTTAACTTGCTATTATTTATGATATAGTACCTCAAGCATATGTTTATAATATTATATGTGTGAAATTGCTTGCTAAATGATTATGTGTTTAGTTTATAACGTGTTTCATGAAATTGCATTCGATTGCGCATGATTTGCACGTTTTCGGATTTTATAAAATAGTTATAGCAAATATATCAATGAGACTTTATTTTTACTAACTTGGGTTAGTATTTTAGTCATAATGGTTTGTTATAATTCGGTTTGGTGTTAAAAGGTTCGTTTGAAGCCGAAACTCATTCAAAAAGGGTCATTGTTGTAAATATGATAACCCTAATTCCCCAACCCTGAATCTTAACCAGCCTCTCAGCTCCCATATGGCTGATCATCACACAATCATCATCCATTCAATCTTAATCTTGCAATTAGAGGTGTCTTTGAGTGATTCACATGATTCCTAATGTTAATTGGTAAGTTTTATGTATCAATTTTTATATTTTGATGAGTTATTGTGAAACCCTAGATGTTCAATCTCCATAAATTTGATGATTATAATGTTAATTGATTATTTAGAACCCTAGGGATGACATAAACATGTTAGGGTTTGAGTTTTGATGACAACAGTTTGCTGACAGATTCGTTCTTGTTTATTGATTGGTTTGTAACTTGATGTTAAACGATTATTATTGATCTATTCTTGATTCTAGGATATATTATTAGGAGTCTAGTTTCTAGAAAGGTAAATTTTATAATTTTTGGACAACTTTTGAATTGTTTTTATGATTTTACAAAAACGTGTGTCGAAGCTGATACGGGGAGTCAGATTCTGGTCTGTCTTTCCAACATCATAACTCTTCTTGGAAAGTTAAAATGGGTTGGTTCCAGTTCTGGAACTTATAATTATGAGTCTAGAAGACAACCCAATTGGACTTGTACAATTTGGATAAATGAGTTGAGAGAACCATGAAACAACTTTTTGTTGCGCAAGCTGCTAAACTGTCGGTACCTATCTGCAATGATTGAATTATTGTGCATTTTGTATGCATGAGAAAATATAATAAAAATTGTTTTTGAAACCTAATTCCTATATTCTAATGTGGTAAATTTTGTATAATTTATCCTTAAGTTTTACTTAGTTAGTAAAATCAGTTTGTACATGCCATAATCTGTCTCGTGCACTGAATGATCATAAGTTGAGTTGTATGATAAATATTTGGTTTATTTGCTGTGATATGATGTGTGGATACATGTTAAGACTTTTGGTACATTTGAAGTTACTTATTATCACCGACGAGTCATCGGGTCAAGTTTTTTTGAGTCCATACTTGGGTTTTAGAGTCATGTGTTGTTGAACACATTCTCATAACTTAAACACTTTTACTAGGTAACGGTCAGCGAGTCAAGTGTATCCTTTTGGTTTTGAGAAAAGTATGTTACACGCTATACCAGGTGAGTTCATGCTTTCTCCTATTTGTTTTCTGGACAGAATACACAAAACTATTTTCGTATACTTGTTTTCTAGAAAGAAAACACCAAACATTTTCCTTACTTGTTTTCTGGATTGAAAACACTAAACTATTTTTTTATACACATTTTCCGAATTGAAAGCACTAAACTATTTTAGTATACTTGTTTTCTAGATTGAAAACACAAAACATTTGCCTATACATGTTTTCTAGATTGAAAACACGGACGTACTTACATACTGGTTTTCTGGAGGAAAACGCAGCAACTTATTTTGGATTTATGTAATTTCTTATATATCACAAGTGTATACTAGATGCCCTCATATCACTTAAAGTCCTTACATACCTTGAACCGTTAGGATGGGACCGCGGGGAAATTTAAGTAGTACTACTGGGTTTTACAAACCCCACCTGCTAAAATTCGACTCGAGGTCGAACGGGTGTAAATTGTCCTAACATACTTGCGCCAGCGTTTTGTGATATACATGGTAAGAAGGCATACAGACAGTCAGCTTCAGTTCAAACGTCTAGTAGCTTGTAAATGGGTTAGCTACCCTGGTATATTGGAAAAGTGCTAAATCTACTTATACGTACACTACTTATGCTACGTATACTATCTATAATGTATATACTATTTTTTTACTACAACTTATGAACTCACCAACCTCGTGTTGACCCTTGAGTATTTATACTTGCCCAGGTTGCTAGATATGCTAAGGAGAGGGTTGCATTGCATATGTCAGGAGTCACAGTTGTCGCATGAACTTTTATTTCACATTCCTTACATTTGATGGGTTGTGCATGTTTGAGCACGTGGTTTATTATTTTAAACCATTTACTTTACGCTTCCGCAAAACTTTAAATTGTATGGTTTAGTTTTTGTTCTCTCATGTTTGAATGAGACCTAAATAATATTTCGAATATTTGAATTGGATGTTTGGTATAACAAATTATCTAGATCCTGGTATGTCACACGCCTCACGGTTAAAGTCCGTTAGTCGAAATTTGAGGGTATGACAATTGGTGATCTTATTGATGGTGTTTGTACGCGACGATAGGTTGCTAATTTATGTTAAGATAATGTACTGTGTGCATACACTGACATGCATGCTTCATGAATCATGAGCATCACCCGATACACTTGTTTTTTATCTCAAGTAGAGCCGACAAGTGTTCCAATGGCACTTCAAGATTCTTCGTGGGTAGAAGAAATGCAAGAAGAGTTACAGCAGTTTATACGATTGGGTGTTTGGGATCTCATTGATAAACCGGATCGGGTTAAAAAGCTTATCCCAACAAAATGGGTTTTTAATGTTAAAAGGATAATCATGGGGTCATCGTTCGAAATAAAGCACGATTGGTTGTGCAAGGATTCAATCAGCAAAAAGGCATGGATTACACGGAAGTATATGCTCCTATTGTGACACTGGAGGCTATACGTATTTTTCTAGCCTATGCAGCCTTTAAGAATTTCAAAGTTTATCAAATGGACGTTAAGAGTGTGATTCTTAACGGGGAACTTCATGAAGAGGTGTATGTGAAGCAGCCTCCTGGTTTTGAATATCCTGACAATCCAGAGCGTGTTTACCAATTAAACAACGCTTTATATGGTCTTCTCCAAGCCTCGAAAGCTCGGTATAGCACACTTGTTGACCATCTGATCGATAGTGGCTTCAAACAAGGGACCGTTGATTGTACTCCCTTTTATAAGACGGTCAAAGAAGATTTACTCCTTGTCTAGATTTATGTCGATGACATCATATTTGGCTCAACAAATGACAAGTTACGTAAGGACTTCGAGAAGTCGATGCAGACAAAGTTCGAGATGAGCTCGATGGGAGAAATGAGTTTCTTTTTAGGGTTGCAGGTTCATTAGTCTGATGACGGGATCTTTATCCATCAGATGAAATATGTGAACGATGTCTTGAGCCGACTCAAGATAACTGCAAGAAAGGTCCATTCTACTCCTCTTCCCGTGGGTCACAATTTGTCATCGGGTGAATTGTTTCATTAATGGATTAAATTTTGTCGCATCCTGATATAATGTTTGTTGTTAGTCTTTGTGCCAGGTATCAATCGAGTCCCCGAGTGACTCATATGGCGGCCGTGAAGCTTATTTTTCACTATCTGAGGGGTAATCCTGACATCGGACTGTGGTATCCCAAGGATGATAGTTTCGATCTTACTACTTTTTCGAAAGATTCCGACTGTGGAGAATGCAAGATCAACTTCAAGTAAATGACGGCGGGTTGTCAATTCTTAGGAAACCGACTTATTTGGTAGTTTAAGAAGTAGACAACGGTCTCTGCTTCAACCGTTGAAGCCAAATATGTGGCAGCCTCGAGTTTATGTTCACAGGTTTTGTGGATCCAACAACATCTGTGGGATTACGGTTTGAAGTTTCTTACTACTCCAATTTTTATTGATAACACTGCTACTATATGCATCACGAATTACCCCGTGCACCACTCTAAAACTAAACATACTGAAATTCGATATCATTTTATCCGTGACTGTTATGAAAAGAAATTAATTGATATTGAAAAAGTTCACACGGATCATCAAAAGACAAACCTTTTTACCAAAGCTTTTCATAAAACGATATTCAAATTTTTGCTTGGTTTAAATAGTTTAAAATCATTTGCTGATGTTCCAAAGCTCGAGTAATCATCTTTTTATGTTTTTTGTGCAGTTTTGTTTGTTGATATTTCATTCTTTAAATATTTTGGTGTTTGGGGGGAGAAAAATGAAAAAATACAAAAATATTGTGCTTTCTGTTTGTACAGATATCCAAAAACATAAAGATACTAAGAAAATTCAAAAACATTAAAAAATGTGCTCCACAAAATGAGTTTTGAAGCAAAAAAGGGAAAATGATAGTACATTGATCATTGATATTCTATGTTTTAGTATAAAAATCGGCATAAAAGATGGTGTGCTTAATTTTATAGGTGCATTGGTAGATCTTAAACAAACGAGTAAGGTAGAGTATGTGATATAAACATAATGTTGCCAAATTGAAAGAGGTTTTAGTCTCTTAAAAAGTCTTGGTGATAAAGACATAAATGTAATAGCTTGTCATACTCAAGCCTTAAATCTATTTGAAAATGTAAAAATTTCAAAAAGATTTTATTTTTGTATTATTTTCTATTACCGAGTTAAGTGGATAAAAGATTTAAAAAGAAAAATAGTTGGACCAAAAATATAGGAAACAAAATTAAAAAGAGGTAGAAGAATGTATGCTTGTTTCATTTGTTTATGTCTATAAACTCAAACAATACAGGGATATCTAAGTACTGTCTAGAATTGTGTTACTATCACTTAAAATTTATTTTCTCAATATAACAACACCGCCCATTTGCTAATTACTAAAATGATAGTATACAATTTAAGCAAGATTAGTTGTAATAAGTTTGTCCCAATCTAAACAAACCTGTACGTTTTTTATGAACCAAAATGTATTAACTCTATTTTATGAACTTGAAATAAATTGTAACTTAAGTAATGATATGTAAATTAAAGTTAAGAAATCCACCGTAAACAAAATAAATAAGTGCATTACACGATTAAAATAAATAGTTACTGATATCAAACCCATAAAACTTCTTGAACCCAACCAATAAGTTACTTAGTATTATAAACTTTTATAATATAACTATAGTATTTAAATATTCATGTGTTCTTTAAAGTTTTTTAAAACTGGAATTCATAGAGTTCATGATAAATTATTTTGTTAATAATAAATAATCAATAATTATATAAGTTACATGGAACCATAAATTTAACTTAATAAATAAACAAACACTAGCCTATGGTTCGTCATTGAACCTCTAATCAATCATAGATAATAACTAGTGACCACGCTAAATTAATCGATATTGCTAAGAGATCTTACAAATGTCAAAATTTAGATGTATCACTGCTAAAAAATTGAGCAGTTGCTACCAAAATTTACTACCAAAAGAAAACGGTAGAAAATACAACGACCGATTTAACAAATTTGCTACTGAAAATGCGAATTACTTGGCACGGTGGCTAAGCGGTCGGACTTTTTGTAACCATTAATTTTCGATGGCTAAGCGGTTGGATTTTTTGCAACCGTTGATTAGGCGGCAGGAGTTTTTTGCAACCGTTGGCTAAGTGGTCGGAGTTTTTGCAACCTTTAATTTTCGGTGGCTAAGCGGGTGGCGGTTGGATTTTTTTGCAATCGTTGGTTAGAGGGTTGGAATTTTTTGCAACCGTACCGGTCGGAGTTTTTTGCAACCAGTATACAGTTGAAGTTTTTACAACCGATAATTAAACGGTTCATAGTTTTTGCAACCGGTAATTAAACGGTTCGGAGTTTTTTAACCTTTATATATTAAAAAATTGATCTGAGACGTGTAGCACTATGTTATTATTGATTAAGCAAGCACGTGACTTAGGCCATCTCTGTTGAACTTCACTCCGTCACGACGATCAACAATCACCGCTGCCATATAACATCACTCCAACAATCTCTGATGCCGCTTCATCGGTTAATTCGTCCGGTTCGTTTTCTCATCGTTATTTACCATCGAATTTCGAATGATTGTTGGTATTAACAATTAGGTTATATCGGTTAAATTATCACTAGTGCCGGTTATTGTTAGATTGTTCGGTTAGGTTAGATTGCTAATTAGTTAATTGTAATGATTTTATGAAGATACGTTTGTATAATCACACAATGTGTGTTGTAGTTGATTGATTTGGAATGATTCAGTGATTGTTGGATCTTAACTGCATTTGAATTGATGTTTGTATGTTATTTACGCGCTCTAGGGTGTTAGAGATAACTCTAGTTATTCAGTGATTGTTGGATCTGAACTGGATATGATTCTAGGGTTTTAGAGCTTTATAAGAGTCACTTAGTGGTTTTTGGTGGTGATTTTGATGATTAATTGATCCTAGAAATAGAAGGGGTGGTAGCAAGATCGGT
The DNA here is from genome assembly GCF_021521415.1 of Bidens hawaiensis. Lineage (NCBI taxonomy): Eukaryota > Viridiplantae > Streptophyta > Magnoliopsida > Asterales > Asteraceae > Bidens > Bidens hawaiensis. The sequence goes on along the minus strand of NW_027501668.1, from coordinate 58,362 downwards.
GGTTGCAAGATCTATGACCGCAACGGTGGTTGCAAAATTTGCGACTACTTTAATGGTTGCCCGCAAAGTGTAATAGCAATCGCAAGAGAGCAATTGCAACCTGCATTTTTCCAACCGCATTTTCGGTTGAAAAACGGTCGCAACAATGCAATTGCGATCGTTTTGCGACCGGAAAAATGGTCACAAATGCCTAGTTATCTTGTAGTGTATAAATCAATTCAAACACGAATTAATTACTTATAGATTATCATGACTCTTTCGAAAGAGCTAGTCTAACATTGTTGTGAACTATTTTATAAGGTACAAATCCTTACCCCTCCCCCCCCCCCTCCTTTATTATATGTTTAGATTGTGATAAACCTCGTTGCTAACACCTGGAACTCTTAACTTCTTTGGTTCTTTGTTCTTGTCATGTTTCTTACGATTATTTGTTTCACTATGGCAGGACCTTTGAAACTTATATGTTCCAGAAAGGTAATATGAATTCCCAACATCTTAGGAAACAGAACTTTGATAATGTATCCGGGTGTGGTGGATACGCTGCTATACACCCTATATGTAAACACTCAGTTATATTATCAGGGTAGCGTTAACCAAGATGTGCAGGTTTCATGCTACGCTTTTTTTCATATTTGCTATACACTAGTCAGTAAGATATTAACTTCCCGTTCATTCATATTCAAAATATATATCTTGTTATTGATATTTAATTTGGCCTTGATAGCATGAGATAGAATTATAACTATGTTGTACTCATTATTGCATGTTCCGATATTAAGATATGATTGTGTGTTTGATTTGATGCTTTGAGAGTGTGCTTAAGATATGTTATTGAAGTACCGTTTTAGTTGTATTCTGTTACCCGAGCATGTTCCTACTTGTGGGGGTGACCACAAGCATGACATCGTGGCATCGATGGCGTGGCACCGGCCATGACGGTGAGCCTAAATCATGGCATCTTCTAAGGGCAGGTGTGGCCCATAACTATTAGGAGGTGTATGGATCGATCATAGGTTATATGGATATGTATGGTATGTTAGTGGATGGTTGAGTGTATTCCAACACCGGCATCGCACTATTGGGTGTATAGTTTTGCAGTGCTATGTTGCCCCATTAGTATGTTATACGTTTCGGCTTTGGGTAGCATCCATATGATACGATTTATTTGATTGACTTGCTTTACTTTGCATCGTATCATTTTTATGTTATGTTATATCTTCATCTACTTATACTTGTTATAACTTGAGCCTTTTTATCTGTATTGGTATTCGGCTCATTCTATAGTGTTTCCCTCGCACAGATTCAAATGTAACTTTGGACAGGATGGAGAGAGTGAAACAAACTTAGGATGCTTATAAAGATCACTATCTAGTGGAATTATGTCTTCTGTCTCTGTATACCTCCGTATATTGTGACACGTCAACCCATATTCCGGTTGGGTGTTACGTCTATTCAATTATCTCGTCTATTACATTACCTCATACGAAACAGACTGTTTAATGATCAAAAATTAAATTATAATATTATTAATATTAACAACAATAATAGATAACAATTATTTATAACTTGTGTTAATAATGATGATAACTAGGTGATAAAACATGTCGCAGGCGACAACGTAACGAAAAGAATTCGGTCGGTACTAGTTAAGTTCGTTACGATAACAACACAAAATCCAAAAAATAAATTGGTAAATATTCAAAATAATATGGTACTCTTGTAGCTTATGTCACACAAAGACAAAAACATATTTAAAACGATGTGTACTTGGTTGGTAAAACCTGCACATTGTGGCTGCGAGTTGACGCGAATTTGATCAGTATCGGTTATGTTTAAGATGATATTGGAACTAAACTTCGTGAACGCCCAAATACCAAAATATAAGATATTAAAAAAATTAAAAAGAATAATATCTTGATTACTTAGCAAGTTAGCATTGGTATAATCCCCCTAATCACAACTTCGACAATGAGTTGACATGAATTCAATCCGTATCAATTAAGTTCGTGACGGTATCAGAACTAAACTCGACAGAAAATAAAATAAAAAAAATTACAAAGTATAAAAATCAAATATAAAAAATAACAAAAAATAAATAAAAATAACTTTGTGCACCGACCACATTTATTAAAATAATAAAAATAAAAATAAATAACAATAACAAATTGATAACAATGATGATGATGTGGAGATTCTCGTGCAAAATCCTTAAAAACCAAAAGACAAATTCCAATTCCACCCTCATCTCTTTCATTATACAAATCCCACAATTCACAGACACCCTTTGACTTTACATTCCAATTCCAATTTCAATTCCTTTTAATGTAACTCACACTCATACCCATACCCATGGCTGCACCCAACCGGCACCGGAAACTACTAGTTAACCTTATTAACCCATCCAACGCCACCGCCACATACCCTTTTTGCCTCATCGACTGCAACCCGGAACTCAACCCCTCCGGTATCTGCTTCGCCGACTGCACCCTCTACTGCCCTAACTTCTGCCGCCGGTACCAACCCACATCTCCGTCTCCGGCGCCGGTGATCTCACCACACGCCGTAACGCCGCCGGACCACCATAATATATTACTCTCTCTCCCTCTTAAGATCTCTTTATTATTCCTCATCGCCACGTTTGTGTACACTGTGTACAAATTCTACATCGTGTGGTGCCGATCTGGTGCTTCTCCGGTGCTGGAAACTCAAGATTTTACGAATTCCGATGAGCAAGATGATGATGTTGTTGATCACCCGATTTGGTATATCAGGACAGTGGGTCTTCCGGCTTCGGTGATTAACGGGTTGGCCGTGGTTAGTTTTAGTAAGACTGGTGGGTCTGTTGAGGGTAGTGATTGCTCAGTGTGTTTGACGGAATTTGAAGAGGATGATACGCTACGGGTGTTACCGAACTGTAAACATGCGTTTCATGTGCGGTGTATTGACACGTGGCTCCGGTCACACACTAATTGCCCCTTGTGCCGTGCCGTGATTGTTGATGAGAGTAATAATAATAATAATAATAATAATAATAATAATAATAATAATGTTGGTGGTGATACGACGTCTTTGGAGGGAAATGATGGTGGAATTAATTTGGGGAGTTTGGATGGGGATAGAGGGGAAGCTAGTGGGAGTTCTAGATCGGATGAAGATGATGTTAATAGTAAATAATAATAATTTGGTGAAGATGTTGAAGGATAGTGATCGGAATTTAAGTGTACATACAAATTGGGTGTTCATGAGAAAACCCCAGTTTATGAAAGATTTAGTTGAGATTTACATATTGAAATATTGCAAGAACATTTCATAAGTTATTTTGAAGCTGAAGAAACATGAAATGAATATGACCTGATCCAAGACGATGTTCCTCGGTGTTCGAGATAAACGAATCACGACTTCATCTTCTTCTCCGGTAGTTCGAGACCTGCCATAGAAATATGGGGGGTGTGGAGGTGACTGCTAAGAAATCTCGAGGATCTCTTGTTTACAGACACAAAAATGGTTATGGTGGTGGCTCTTATTGAGAACAACAACAACCCTTAATAAGGAGGTGGAGACCTCCTTATATAGGGAGCCTCATGGCCACCATCATGGTACCCTAATGGGCTTAGCCCAATTAGGGTTACCTTCACAAAACCCCCTCAGCCCAATAATATTGTATTAGTCCATATAATAAAATAAGCCAAACATAATAAATTAAGGTCGTAAGCCGGGTTTAGAACATTTCATAAGTTATTTTGAAGTAATTATCAATGTATCATTTTTATCCTCTCTTGATAGTTCATATTTCAAGGTTTTCTTTTTCTTTTTCTTTTTCTTTTGCTTTTTTCATTCTCATGCTACTAATTTTGTAATGGCAATGAAATATTTTAGCTAAGTTATAGGAAAAAAGTACTCTTGAATTGGTTGAAGTTCTAGGCTGGTTGCATTCATGGTCTGTAGGGAACAAAGACGATGTTGGTGAAGATGATGATGACGAGGATGGTAGTTGGCGGGTAATCATTAGACGAGGGTGTTGCATGTTGAGAATGTGTTGAATCATACGCATGGTATTCGCGTGATTTAAATTCACAAGGTCATTACATGTGAGACTCTAATTGTCGAGTTTTTCACCACTCTTCCACATGTTAGATCATGCTATAATACACAATTCACACATATTTAGCGTAAATCCTAACACATGTGTCACACTTCCACATGATATTTCTCATGATAACCAAAATATATATATATATATATATATATATATATATATTAAATTTTACAAGTAATACCATTTTTGTAAATCAACATGTATACAGAATTAGGATTGGTTATAGTCCATTCCTTGTCCAAAGAAATTTGGGCTCCTATAGTAACAACCAATTCTTTTAAGTGTGCTTTCAAGAGCATGAATTGCATATATCTGGTTCTAAGATCAATATCTTCGAATTTAGGTCCAATATAACATCTAATATTACATACCACCTATTAACATCCATATAAACATGTTTGGACTATGTAGAACAAATTTTACCTTCACTAGATCATTTAACAAGGTTGGGCTAACCAGAACACGGCTCCCTCATATTGGACTTACTGAGCCCCACAATCGTGTCCTTTTCCCACTCAACAACGTTGGGCTCAACCGTGGACAACCCCACCAAATAGTTGGGGTCAGTATTTAACTCGTGGATCAGGCATTTGTAGACAGCCGAATACCTAGGTGAGGCAGTACAAACAATGAATCTCAACCCTAAGGATGGTCGGTGGTATATGGACTCCGGTGCAACAGATCATCTCACCGGTGAGTATGATAAAATTACTAATCTCATGTTTTCTTGTCCTATTGGCTCGATATTTGTAGGTAATGTTGCACGCATGCTAGTCCTTGGATCGGGACATACCACTTGACCTTTACTTTAAAAATGTCCTTTATACACCAAACATTATCAGAAATCTTATCTTCATTTGAAAATTTTCTATTGATGGTTATCTTTCTATTGATTTTGATCCTCTTGGTTTTTTGTGGAGGAATACCCAAGTAGGAAGATAATCTCCCATTCCAATAGGTTCAACCGCCTCTAACCTCTTACATGCCCGGTTACAACATTTTCTAATCCTGTTGCACTTGCATTCACCTTTCAAAACTCTTGGCATGATCGTTTGGATCACCCTGGTCTTTTTGTTTTTAATTTTCTTGTTTCAAACAATATTATCTCGTACAACACAATAGTTTGCAACTCTTGTCAATTCTCTTAAGCGCAAACATTTGTCATTCTTTTTATGAATATGAGTTTGAGTTGACCTATTTTATATTCATTCTTGAATATGAGTTTTACCTATTAATATAATAACAATTTAAGCAATTAACTACTCTGTTTTTATATGAAACTTTTTTGTACTTTATGTTATTTTTATTGAACTTTTGTATACATTTTTTTATTCACAATGAACAATTTTGGTTTATATATTTAGCTCGAGATTAGAATAATCAAGTGAGAATAACGGAAAATGGACAGTTAGGAATGATAAGAGAAAATCGTTGGAAGTGAGAGTAGATAAAAAGATTCAAAACAATAAGTTAACATGTATATGAAAAATTAAAAATTAAAATATGTCTTTTTTTGAACGACTAACAAACTATATATTAAAACCGAACAACTAGCAAGAAGCTAGTAACAAGTACAAAAATCATGAGAAAAAAGTACTACCCCATGAATCCATCATATTACACCCTTACAAAGAGTTCAAATTAAACGCGTTCCACCTCTCCCACGTTAACTCGACCATTTTTCCCTATTCTTTACCCACAAAAAAGTCAAAGCTTTAATCTCCCCAATTACGCCATTAATAAAAATCTCTTTTCTCTCGAACACCGCTGAATTCCTTATTTTCCATATACACCAAATCATTGTTAAGCACACCGTATGAAAAGCCTTAGCCATCCGTTTTGGTTGCAATAAATATTTATACAATTCCAAAATGTCACGAGTTGAGAAAGCAAAGATTGTTGGCACCTTACACCAATTTTCAATAATACTCCAGATTATTTGAGTAAAGTGGCATGATACGAACAAGTGCTCCGCTGACTCCACCTCGTCTTCACAGATCGGGCATAGAACCGATCCCACCGATATACTTCTTTCAACCAAAGAAAATAATACCAATATCCATTCCATTTCCGCTCTCACGCCAAAATCCCCACCTTTTTCGGCACGAAGTTATTCCACTCAAATAAATAGTTGCCCTCGAACTCCAAATATGGGATAATATGTAACTATAAATTATAGATCAAAATACTAACTTAAAAACTCTTAAATGGGATAATATGTGAAACCTTTTTTTTAACAGCTTATGTTTGGGTTGACCTATGAACATGGGTAGTATTTGTTGATCCAAAACTTGGTTTTCTATATCATGTTATGATGTTCAGGCGGTGTCATTTGTCAAATTCAATCCTAGTGACACGTGAGGTTGTGATATGTATGAATGAGCTCACTGCCATGTTTGACAAATTCATTTCGATGCTTGAAAAACTATGGGACGTGATCAAAATTGTTATTTATTATTCTTTTCTTTATTTCATATCCTATGTTTCCTTCTTTATTTTTGCTTCATACTTTCTTATTCTCTTCTTGCCTCCTCTTTCTTTTCCTTATTTTTTCACCTCTCCTTTTTGCATGTATTGATTCTTATTAGGCTTTTCTTTTCCTTCTTATTTTTCCTTTTCTTGTACCTTCTTTGCATATTTCTTGTTTCTCATGCATACATGGTTTGCTCCATGCTAGTCTATGACAATATTATGGGTGTTAATCGAATCGAATAATACGATTAATTAATATTTTTGCCGGTATTCGCATTGGATTCTTATTCGATTAAAATTTGAATTATTCGATTCCAGTTTGTATTGGTATTAAATGTCATATTCGAAACTCCATTCGATTCGTATTGGAAACTCGAATTTGAATAAATTGAGTTTATTCAAGTTCACCTATTAAAAACTTAAAAAACCATAATTATAATTGTAAAACACACAAAAAAAAAAGTTTAAGGAATACGGACAAAATTAAGAACTAATAGTATGGACTAAGAAATATTCTAAGGTTTGAGTAATATATGAAATATCGTTTAAAAAATAGGCCGGGTACTAGCCTTTGATTGGGCAAAGTTAAGAAATTATAGTATAGGCTATTGGGTTAATTATTCTGTAATGATCATTTATTTTTTATGGATTTTACTCAAATTAAAAAAATTATATGTGTATATATATTTATATATAATTTAATTCAAATTTTGAATCGAATCGAATAAAAATCATAAATTCGTATTCGATTACTATATTCAAATATGAATAGAATTCAATTTTTTAAAAACTGAATTTGAATATTAATAATCAAAATTCAAATTCAAATCAAATCCTAAACACCCCTACAATATAGAATCACATACCATATTAACGACCTTCGTCTGCTTAAACTAATAAGATGTCTTAGCTTGCGTTAGGGTTTTCACTTTTGATCTTTGCATTTGGTCTCGTCTTTGGCATTATTACTTTGTTAAGCATATGCTTTCACCTTTGCCTACACATCATTTGGGACTTCACTTTTTAAAATATAATAATACATGTTTAATGTTTTGGTGGCCAACGGTTATATAAAGTATTTGTATTCATGATGATATTGTCGTACTTATCGATGATCAAGATAAAGAAGAGATGCACGAAAAAAAGCCACCGATATTATTTTTCAAATATTTTATTTTATTATTTTTTTTAAGAGAAAATATTGATCCTTTTATATATAACACAAACCGAACTACATCTGGATAATGGGTAAGCGAGCAACAAGCTGCGCCGCTATCCCCTTTTGAATCGCAAAGCCTATTCTATTAAATATAAATCATTGGTTCCTCGGGCTCTGCGAGTCACTGTGGACCACCTTCTGCACCCGCTCCAAGAAGCGAACCGCCTCGGGAGCTAAGGATCCAAAAGTGTCGAAGGCAAATGGAATGAACACGTGCTGATTCTCCAAACACGATGTCTCATGCTTAGCAACCTTCCTAGACTCCGCTCTCAAAACCGCCTGTCCCGGTACGAAGCCACTGTCTCTCAACCCCACCAACGGGAACACCCCAGTGAGGTCAACACACGCATGCTTACCCCCTGCCCAGCCAAACACAAGAACATCCGCAGGACGCAGGGTAGATCTTCCCTCACGCGGATCAGTCAAAAAGTTAACAGGTGCCTCTTTCTTGGCTGAGATCCTGGCACGTCTAAGCACATCCCATAACACATCTCTAACCCAGTCATGACGATACTTGAATCCCGGCAATTCCTTACAGTGGAGGGCATGCTCACCGAATCTATCCAAACAAGCTTTTTTACAAATGGGGCATAATTCATCTGGAGGGAAAAGGGGAATCATAAGCCGGTATTTAAGGATGGCTCTGTATTCAACTGCCGACATCCGTTGCCCAAGACCTTCAATGGGCACAACAGTCAAAAAATCCTGGGCATGAGCCCACTTGAGACAAGCTAAAACTGCCTTTTGTCTCGGGGTCATATCGAATCGCTCCTCCAAATCATGTACGTGTTTACCATAAAGAGCACTCGCCAAGGTTTGTTGAGGTTTCTTGGGGGCGGTCTCCTTATCAGTAAAACCGCCTATATCAAGGTTCGGGAGAGTTGTTCCAATATTACAAAGTGCAAAAGAGTAGTCAGGATCTACCCCCGTAACACCAGCGTTTCGCAGGACGTGGTCCTGCAATTTCAACGACTGAGACCTGGAAGCCACAAATGCATATGCGGAGACATCCTCAGCCGAGAAAATTCCTAAGCCTCCGCAACGCATAGGGAAGAAAGCCAACCTCCACTGGAGGTCCCCAAAATGCGGTCCTCCACACACAACAATATCTTCAATTGCCCCCCGCGGGCCCGCATCAAAGATGGACACAGCCTCTTTGACATGTTCAAATTGACAGGTCCGGAGCCCAAACACTAACTTAGCAACCCCCATGCACGAGCGTAACAAAAGGAGCTCACTTTGGGGGTCCCTCAGGTCCGGCAGGCGTTTCATAAGTTCAACCGCTCTCAAAGCTCTTTTAGTTGCCAAAGACCGAATAAACCCTGCATCCCGAGTAACCGCTCCCCCCAAGAGTTTAACCGCCCTCAAAGCTCTTTTAGACGACACGTCTGCTTTTCCAACCTATTAAAAAGATATAACCCATCTCTCCACAATAGATAGTAGGGGTGTTTTTCAGGTAATTTATTCGGGTTTGATCTCAAAATAAATTGATCCAAGAACCGACCCAAATAATTTTGATTTGTTCGGGTTGAACGGGTTGGGTAAATTGGGGTCGGGTTAAACAAATTAAAAATATATATATTCACCTTTAACAATATCATAAATTATAAAACCATACTTCATGTCATTATAAAACCATAATATACAGTCATATTCAATAATAATATAAATTATTTAGCAAAACATGAAATTTATCATACAAGCATGCATTAGACGAGATAAAGGATTATTGTAGCCTATAGATCAATACTTGTGTAGATTGAAAGAACATGTTCAATACATATTGTTTTAAATACTATACTATTTAAGTTTTTGAATTGAAGATACATTCTCAACATGCTTTATGGTTATTAATACATTGGGATGTGATAGATCTAATATTAATTGGAGTCTTGAGAACAACCGAACAAGAATACATAAGGTCACTCTGTTACTTCACTGCTAAACTATCCTATAAAAATTAGGGATACATGCATCGATGTACTATATTTCGGGTTATTCGGGTCAACTCGAATTTGGGTATTTGAACCCAAATACCGACCCGAATATTTTATTTCGGGTTCGAATTAAGAGTTTAATCAGTTCGGGTGAATTCGGGTCGGGTTATTTGGGTCTGGTGTCGCTTTGGATCGGGCTAGTTATACGGATACGATTAAAAAACACACCCCTAATAGATAGGACTGTCCACCTTCCTATAAGTTGATGAAAAATGATATTCTTTACCTTTTCGGTTTAATATATATGTAGCCACAAAAAATGGTAAACTGTAGCAAATCGTTAAGTTTGGTTAAATAATCATCAAATTATTGAAGTGTTTAAGACCACTATTTTAGTTTGATAGTGTGGCATTGTGGCCGGTTAGCATCATCAATCCACTCAAGAATATTATAACTCAATTATGATTACGTTTGCCAATAGGTTACTTTTATTCTATGATTACTATCATTTAAAAGAAAAGCAGCCAATCCATGTAAACTTTTTAATATAATTAAAAGTTGTTATATTTTTATGATTATTTTCAATATAACTAAAGTTATAACTTAATAGTGTCTTAACGTTCTACTAAAATTTTCAGAAAGTTCAAATCTAGTTTCTACAAAACTCATGTTCTGCATGTAGATTCTACAAATTTTGAGAGTGGAGGTTCAATGAAACCATTGACTCGAAAAATGTTTATCAAACGGCAAAAGTAAATCTGATAATCGAATTCGTTTTTCTTCTTAATTGAAAATGGATTCCGTAAATTCTTTTTACTTGAAAACATATTTAATTCGGACGAATCAAACCAAACTAAACAAAAATCAATATCCAAATATTGTTGGGTTCCAGTGGTGATCAGTCAACGGTTTAACTTTTAAACCCGGTTTTAATTATAAAGGTTTCACAATTATTAATCATATTAATAATTGGTTACGCAGCGGAATATTAAAACCAATAATCAACACTTTTAGCAACCGTACAGGATCCGGTTACAAACAATACGAGTACGATACGAACAATCAAATTAAATAATAACATACAAGACATTATTTAATTTTACCTCGGTTAATCAATAACCGGTTGAGACACCGAGGGCTAACATACGACGCTAGGTGACCAAACGAGATTAAGACCGACGGTGGTGGTGCACGAGTGGACCGGCAACGAGGGTGGCACGAGCACCGGACGGCGGTGGTATCCGGCTGAGCTGCGGCTGGTCTGCGGTTGCGGCTGGCTGCGGCTTCAGCTGGCAGCGGTTGCGGCTTGTGGCTGGCTGTGGCTGCTGCCCAGCTGTTGTCCGGCGGCGGTTCTTGACCTGCGATGGATGGAACCAAGAGAGAGAGGGAGGCAAGATGGTGGCTAGGGTTTTATTATTACTTGAAAATAATCCCTAATGATAATATAACTAGTTAATCATGTCGGGCCACTAAGCCCATATCAAGCCCAATCTTATTAGAAGTCCATATCTCGTTTATTCGTCGTTATCGGTTAATTAGCGTAAGCGGTTTATATCCGTTACCCAAGGTGTAACTCTCACGGGTCATGACCCTGTCGGCCGCGTTGACTTAAGTGAACCTGTCCATATTTCCAACAGTCTCCCACTTGGACGGATTCGGTTAAGTTTCTCAACGCTGACAACCAGCGGTGCTCTAGCTACACATGGCTGCCCCCAACAGGTTATGACATTTTAAATTCATTAACCAAAGGATCTTGGAATACACTATTGCATAATGAAAATATAGTAATCGTTGTCATCTATCCTTTCCGTATAAGACACCAATTGAACAATGAGACATGGATCAGATCAATCTCATATGGCGTTCAACCATTATCGTTTTCGTTCTCGAGTCAAAGTGGTCCAATCAAACACACAGTAAGTTTGGGTGAGGCCTCACACTTCACCAGTTTGAATCAACGAAGGCGCCAAGATGTCTAACTGTTACATATCATGTAAGAGTACAGAATCCCATCTTGATTACATACAACTCCCACTGAACTTCAGAATACTCCCAACCAATGCCTTTATGACTGGCAGTTACGCGACATCGGTTGACACTGATCAAAGAATACCTTTAGTAAACGAAAGTTCTAATATGCATATCAGGTCTAAGGATACTAAATGAGCATACCAATATCAAATGCATCTTATGACTAAGATCCATGAAGATGATTTGATGTGAGTTACATTCAACGTCATTCATAATGAGGTCTGTGAGTTTGGAAGTCAACTCCTTGAGTCCAAAGTCAGAATAGTCTTAATTCAGAATCGCTCCCACGAGTCTGACCGACTACGGATAATTTAGAATACAATATTCATGGATTATACGTATTAAAATGAACACAATTATAAGATTCAGCATTTGCATTTAACCATTAAATCAAAAGTGAACTCAAAAGTATAACTGCTTAAATGTTCATACATCCAAATACTAAATCAAAACAAATTACTAGCTAATCTAAGACCGATAGCATCCCTGTGTTGGTCATGCTTGTCCTAAGTCATCCGCTAGTGAACGGGTCTGCTAGGTTTTGATCTGTGTCTACTTTGCTTATTATGATGTCACCTCGTTCCAGTATCTCCCATATGAGGTGGAACTTCCTTAGAATGTTCTTGGCTCTGTGATGAGATTTGGGCTCTTTGGTCTGAGCAATAGCACCTGTGTTATCACAGAACACCTTGATTGGTTTGCGAATACTCGGAACCACATCGAGATCGGTGATGAACTTCTTCATCCAAGCAGCCTCTTTAGCAGCATCCGATGCAGCTATATATCCGGATTCAGTGGTAAATCCGCCACTACACTCTGCTTGGAGCTCTTCCAATAAATAGCTCCTCCATTGAGAGTGAAAACGAAACCTGACTGTGAGCGAGAATCATCTCGGTCAGTCTGGAAGCTAGTATCAGTGTAACACCTTACAGTGAGCTCCTCTTCCAATCCCCCAAACACCAAGAACATATCTTTGGTCCTATTCATATACCTTAGAATATTCTTTACAGCAGTCCAATGGGCCATGCCAGGACTCTGTTGAAAACAACTGGTCATGCTCAAGGCATACGAGACGTCTGGTCTAGTACATAACATAACATACATGATAGACCAACCGCAGAAGCATATGGAATTTCTTGCATATGCTCAGACTCAATGTCCGTTGCCGGAGATTATGATTCGCTCAACACGGTTCCTTTAGTCATTGGAACAGCTCCTTTCTTGGAGTTTTCCATTGAGAAACGTGCCATTACTTTGTCTATGTAAGTACTTTGACTTAGCCTTAGAATCCGCTTTGATCTATCTCTATAGATCTTTATTCACAGAATATATGCGGCTTCTCCAAGATCTTTCATTGAAAAACAAGATTCCAACCAGTGCTTAACTTCCTTAAGCATAGGAATGTTGTTTCCAATTATCAGTGTATCATCCACATACAAGATGAGGAATGATACAGTGCTCCCACTAGCCTTTCTGTAAACACAAGGCTCATCTTCATTTTTGACAAAACCAAACTCTTTAATTTTCATTGAAAAACAAGATTCCAGCTTCGAGATGCTTGCTTAAGCCCATAAATGGACTTGTTCAATTTGAAAACCCTATTAGGATATTTAGGATCGATAAAACCTTCAGGCTGAACCATATAAACATCTTCAGAAAGATGTCCATTAAGAAAAGCGGTTTTGACATCCATTTTCCATATCTCGTAGTCATAGTACGTGACTATGGCAAGTAATATCCTTATTGACTTAGTCATAGCAACGGGCGACAATGTTTCATCATAGTCAACCCCTTGAGTTTGAGTAAAAACCTTTCGCGACTGGCCGTGCTTTATAGGTTTGCACATTTCCATGCATGTCGGTCTTTCTCTTGAAAATCCATTTGCTCCCTGCTACCCGACCATCGGGGGGTAGCTCAACCAAGTTCCAAACTTGGTTATCATGCATAGATTGCATCTCGGCGTTCATGGCATCTCGCCATTTCTCAGATTCCGGATCCAAGACTGCAGATTTGTAGTTAGTAGGTTCGTCATTAGATTCGGCTACTAATAAGACTTCGGGACCATCTAAATGCCATAGGTATCTAGAATTTGGTACGGGAGTTCTACTACTTCTGCGAACGCTCGTGTTCACGTCTGATGTATCAGCAACAACAACTTGTTAATCAGATGCTCCAACTTCCTCAGCGGTTGTTTGTGGTTCTTGAATTTCTTCAAGATCGACAATGTTATCTCCAGTTCCTCGATCGAGAAATTCTTTCTCGAGGAAGTGGCCTTTCCTCTTGATAGAAATCGAATTTGTATCAGGATGAAAGAAATAATAACCGCTTTGATTATAGTATCCGACGAAAACAACTTTTACGCCGCGTGGATAGAGCTTATTATCAGATTCACTTGTGATATAAGCATCGCATCCCCATACTCTAAGGAAAGACAAGTTGGGCTTTCACCCATGCCATATCTCATATGGGGTTTTGTCTACATTCTTAGTTGGAGCCAGATTGACAATGCGGGTAGCAGTCATAAGGGCATAACCCCAAAAGGAGTGAGGCAAGTTGGTTCTACACATCATCGATCGAACCATGTTTAGCAAAGTTCGATTCCTCCTCTCGCTCACGCCATTATGTTGGGGTGTGCCAGGTGGAGTGAGCTGTGAAACAATTCCACGCTCTTTTAGATGAGTGATGAACTCTGAGCTGAGATATTCTCCACCCCGATCTGATCAAAGCTTCTTAATGGTTTTACCAAGTTGGTTTTCCACTTCGTTCTGAAACTCTTTGAACTTTTGAAAAGTTTCATGCTTGTGTTTCATAAAATACACATAAACATGTCGACTATAATCGTCGATAAAAGAAACGAGGAATCTTTCATGGTTTCTAGACATAGTTCTGAAAGGTCCACACACATCAGTATGTATGAGTCCTAACAGATCTTTTGCTCATTGATTCTTATGAGTGAAGGAGTCCTTGGCGAGTTTACCAGCTAATCAAGATTCACAATCGTCAAAAGAGTCCGGTCCTGTGGATTCAAGAATCCCTTCGGATTGGAGTCTTTTAACTCGTGCCTTGCTTATGTGACCAAGTCGGCAATTCCATAAAAACGTACCATTGATGCCAGATCTGATACGTTTAGAAAGATTAAATACATTATTGTTAATTTGAACATAAATCTCATATATACCATTTCGAGGTTTAGCCTCAAAATAAAATATATCATTCAAGTAGGCAGAAATAGCAATACCATTAAAAGTGTACTTAAATCCTTGTTCAAAAAGCAAAGAAACCGAAATAATGTTCCTGGTCAAACCAGGTGCAAACAAACAGTTATTCAAAGTAACTACAAGGCCATGCAGACAAGCAAAATGATATGTGTCAGTTGCAAGAACTGGGACTCTCTTCCCATCACCAACGATGAGTTCCATGCTGCCTTGTTTCAGTTTCTTCCAGTTCTCAGACTCCTGCAAGACATTAACAATGTGGCAACCACATCCGGTATCAAATACCCATGTGTTGCTAGAAACAGTAAAAAGTTCAATAATGTATATGGAAATACCTTTAGAGGAGCATTCACCATTGGCCTTCCTCTTTGCTAGATCAGCTAGATGCTCGGGGTAGTTACGCATACAGTGCCCCATCTTGTTGCACTTGTAGCACTGGCGCTCCTCAGGAGGCGGCGGTGGTGACTTTGCAACTTTCTTGTTAGTGTTGGTGGCAAACTTGACAGCAACAGTAACCTTCTTCTTGCCTTTTCCTTTATAACCCTGATTCTTGGGTTTAGGCTTCTTCGCACCAGCAGATCGGATCATCAGAACTTGATTGGTCCTTGAAGGAATGTTCATCTCAGCCTTTTTGAGAATGTTGTGCAGCTCCGACACTGTCTTCACCCAGGCATTCATGTTGAAATTCATTACGAACTGGTCGTAAGAGCTGGGGAGAGAGTTGAGAATGAAATCCGCTGCCATCTCATCAGGCAGGGGATAATCAAGTTTCTTAAGCTGATCGATGTGCCCCTTCATCTTTAGGACATGCGCACTGACGGGAGACCCCTCTGCCATCTTGCAGCTAATGAGGTGCTTCATGGTGTCGAACCGTTCCTGACAGACTTGTTTCTGGAACATACCCTTGAGTTGCTCAAGCATCTCATAGGCACCAAAGTCTTCTAAGCCTTCAGCAAGCTCAGAAGTCATGGTGGCTAGCATAATACAGGAGACACCAGCCGAGTCATCCCTATGCTTCTCAAGAACTTTTCGAGCAGCGGCTGTATTGTTTTCAGGCTCGGTTGGAACAGATCCATCAAGAACATACAAGCGCTTTGCCATGGTGAGAACAAGTCTCAAGTTGCGGTGCCATTCGATGAAGTTGGTATCGTTCAGTTTATCCTTCTCAAGGATAGACTTAAGGGCGTAGGGTGAGTTTTCGTTTGACGACATCTAATTAAATAAGAAAAAGTAAATTTAATTAGTATTTTTGATGTTATAATCCTATTATTAATGACCTAATTAACATTAATAAAATAGGGATTTGAGAATCTGGCTTCCAGTTAGTAATGCCAGCTGTAGCACACAACATTAGTAAGTGGTTAGGCAGACTGACAACGATTGCCAATTAGGAATAGAGCACAACTCTCGGTTATGAGGCCTATTATGACAACAATTGCCTAAGTTGATACGTTTAGCCTCATCTATGCCCACCTTAATCTTCATACAGCAGTAGCACGTAACAAAAGAGTAAAGTAATAGTCGCCCTAGTACAGACACGTGTGAAAAGGGTTGGATGCGTCAACGAAACCCTTGCACCTTGAAGGGATAGGCTAGAGAACAAGTGCAGTTCTGTAGCTCCAAACACTTGAAATTTCACAGTATGCCTCAAGTGTGGCTTATAGTAGGATGACATTAACTATTGATTTTACAATTGGGATTAATTTTAAAATTTACCGAATAGAGTAAAAGTCCAGTTTTACTGTATTCATCGGGACAACTTGATGAACCCTTTCATCTCTCAGGACACTCAGTTTTAAATAACCTATTAAAACTAAGTTTGTCGCGATATGACTAACCAATTTTAAGTTAATAGTTAAACTATTAAGTTATAAGGTTTTGGAAAATCAAATTTAGTTTAATTTTGCAAAAGCTTAATTGGTTAATTAAAATTTATTTTAATATATTTGGTATTAGGTTGGTGGTATTATAACCTATTCTAATCAAGCAAGCAACCAAAATAGCAAACGAGAATATATAAATCTTAAATGGCCAAAAAGGTGATTGGTCTTGCTAAAGCCTATTAGCAAGACCAATCGGGTCAAGTGGTCACAACACAAAAACAACCACATGGATGGACTCCTGGTGCATCCCGTCATCTTTGCTAACTCCCACTGACTTTAAGAACTCCATGAGCTCGTCCTCGGTTTTCCTTCGGGTCTTCTTCATTACAATATTCACTAATACAAGTAATGAAAAACTAAACCCAATCTATTACAATTTTGAACCATCAAAGTGGCCAAAAACCATAAAATAAAACCGAAAAATAAGTACAACTTTGAACCATCCATATGGCCAAAATCAAACAACCAATCATACAAGGTCGGGCCAGATTTACATATTCAATATGAATAAAATTGAGCAATAATTTGGTCAAACAAAATAAATAAAAATTGACCAAACCAAGATTGCTCAAAAAAAACATATAAAGATCAAAAACTTCAACTAGCTTGAATTTTATGATGTAGATCCGGTGAAAAGAGCGGATTCGACTCGTATGTTATAACCAAGGCTCTGATACCACTGTTGGGTTCCAGTGGTGATCAGTCAACGGTTTAACTTTTAAACCCGGTTTTAATTATAAATGTTTCATAATTATTAATCATATTAATAATTGGTTACGCAGCTGAATATTAAAACCAATAATCAACACTTTTAGGAACCACACAGGATCCGGTTACAAACAATACGA
Organism: Bidens hawaiensis; assembly: GCF_021521415.1. Lineage (NCBI taxonomy): Eukaryota > Viridiplantae > Streptophyta > Magnoliopsida > Asterales > Asteraceae > Bidens > Bidens hawaiensis. Next base: position 40,661 of record NW_027501668.1, on the reverse strand, counting down.
GTACGATATGAACAATCAAATTAAATAATAACATACAAGACATTATTTTTTTACCTCGGTTAATCAATAACCGGTTGAGACACCGAGGGCTAACAGACGACGCTAGGTGACCAAACGAGATTAAGACCGACGTTGGCGGTGCACGAGTGGATCGGCAACGAGGGTGGCACGAATACCGGACGGCGGTGGTATCCGGCTGAGCTGCGGTCGCGGCTGGCTGCGGCTTGTGGCTGGCTGCGGCTTGCTGTGGCTGCTGTCCGGCTGTTGTCCGGCGGCGGTGCTTGGCTGGCGGTGGATGGAACCGAGAGAGGGAGGGAGGCAAGATGGTGGCTAGGGTTTTATTATTACTTGAATAATAATCCCTAATGACATATTAACTAGTTAATCATGTCGGGCCACCAAGCCCATATCAAGCGCAATCTTATTAGAAGTCCATATCTCGTTTATTAGTCATTACCGGTTAACTAGCATAAGCGGTTTATATCCGTTACCCAAGGTGTAACTCTCACGGGTCATAACCCGGTCGGTCGCGTTGACTTAAGTGAACCGGTCCACAGATATATTATTGGCTTTTTATTGTATTGTATTTTAAGTGAATTTGAGATGGTATATATGGGTGTGGTCAAAATTATGATTCTCGGACTAGTGTAGGCACTTTGGTTTTTGCTTTTTCATTGTCACATGTAGTGGTTGACGTAAATGGGAGTGAAATATGTGATTGAAAAGAAAAGGACCATCAAAAATATCAAATTAAGTTCACAAAATAAAAGTTAATTTTTTGGTGTTCGAATAATTTACATCTATATTTCATCTGCCACATATACATTGAAGTGTGAAATCCGTCATGATATAGCCAACCTAAAAACATATCATGTAGAACTTTAGGCAAAAAAAAAAAACCAAGCAACCATAAATACTTAGGCGTGGCTCGTTCCTAGGTTGTTCGCGTGACCGGTGGATTCCTATTCCTGTGTACATGTGGCGGACGGAAATTACATATGTATATTTACATATATATATACGAATTAAAAAGTTTAGGTTTATTTTATGAACTTTAACATGTTATATGGTGACTTTATTATGTAATTGGAATGAAAATAGAATAAATTCAAATTGAAATATTTAGGAAAGGTGTCATGTAATTATTGGCGAGGAGCATGATGAATATGTCACATTGTGTCAAAAGGTTCCAAGTGTAACCTTTAATACATCACACACTTTATTTGCTATATATATTGCCTCTTCTTCCTTTCTTATATCACCTGTAATTTTGTGTTCTTCCTTCCAAATTGAACTGCAATTTCTTGGAGGATTCATCTGATTCCTGCACTTGAAGAGGTAAAAACAATCTTTTATTTTTTAGTCTGATTTTGACTCGATTTGTTTTAATTTTGAGATATTGTCGACAAGTTATTTCAAATGAAACAGTCTTATGCCATTTTGACTCAGCTTCAGTACTGGAAGTAGCTTAAAGCTACAGTTTGAATCATAAAATGCTGTTACATATCAACCCTCAAAACTTTGAAAGTCTGTTCAATTCTACACTAAAAGTAAGGGCATGAACTCCCGACAGGGTAACCGGAAATTTTACAATGGGTCGTGCTTATGTCAACACGACGGGTTCACTAACATATTTCTTTTACATTTTTTTATTTTTATAAAAAAGTTTAGTAGTTTAAAAATGAATTGACATACTTCAAGCATAATTGCTTAAAGAAAATAAAAAAAAAAAATATGTAAATTTAGAATTTTAAAGTAATAACATTTAGAAAAATTAAAATAAGGGGGTTAACCCGCGAACCCACTAGGGCAACTCGAACAACCCAACTTGTGTTAGGTAATGTTTGCGTTTTCGACCCAAAACTGTAGAACATATTTACACTTATCCCAAACCCGCAAATTTCATATTAGGTTAGTGTTATGCTTTAAATTCACATTCCTACAATGACCAACATATGAAATTTTGATAATTTTGACATCACTGACCCTAATTTAAACAAATAATTTCCAAGATTTAAGAAGATGGAGACTGGGATTACAAGCAACCAACAAGAAGAAAACAAAGACAAGATGAGCAAATCCATGAAGAAAACCCTGCTTGTTTTGAACTGCCTGATGCTAGGCATAGGCAACTGTGGCGGCCCGTTGGTTCAACGCCTGTACTTTGTAAAAGGCGGGAAACGCGTTTGGATATCGAGCTGGCTGCAAACCGCAGGCTGGCCGTTCTTAATCATCCCGCTAGTCTGTTCATTTTTGTACAAAAAAAGAAATGTGAAGAAACACTAAATGGCCCGGGGCAGATTATGGATAATCTGGGGGTTAAGTAATGTTTCCCACGAGGATGAGGTCCAGCAGAGAAGGTTGTTCTTCAGGGGACCTGCAAAACAGACACCGTAAGCTCGTCACTGAGAAGGGGGGGTTCCTCCTTGTGACCACCCTCCGGCGTGAGAATCAGACTAGATTGCTCTGAATATAAGTGTATATTAAGAGATTACTAGATAAGAAGGAGATATCAGATGATGTCCTTACCATTCAAGGAGTTGGAGTATTTATAGCCGAAGGTAGGTTTCCTAGAAGGTACAGCCGGCTGAATAGTATTCCTGTTCTACCAACAGTGGACTACGCACAGGCCATGCTGGTTGGTGGATAGACTACGGCCGACAGTAACAAGGTCGGCTGTACACTGTTCCTTTACTGCCGGCTATGCACTGTTCCACCAACTGTAGGCTGCGCACGTCCCATAGTAAGGGTTGGTGAGTAGGCAGCGGCTAATAATGACAAACAGTACTAGAGGGTGCTCCTCCTCGTACTGTTGTCGGTGAGCTGTCACCCTGTGATTGGTTCATGGGCTGTTCTGGCCAGATCGTCTGTTCTGCCCATACCTTAGTAGGTATAGTACAAAAGATCTTCCAGAAGCATACGGACTGGCTCATTTAGGCGGGAGTATTCCCGCCTTGCTCATTCCTTCATGTGACTACTGAAGTAGCTAGTGCCTTGTGCGTGTAGCCTTGCTGTTAGTGCGGGTAGCCTTCCCTGATGGCTTGTATCCGCAACTGCGGGAACAGGCGGGGTACTTCGCCATTGGGAGGCTTTCCCTGCGGGTACAGCTGGCGTACTGCGCGTAAGGTTTTCTCTGAGCATGGTGGGTCCTGCGGGAGCAGTTGGTCGCTGCGCAGACGTCCCTGTTCAAGGTGAGTATTGCGCTGCTGGGACATACCTCTTCAAGTCCCCCCAGTCCAATGTTCTTCTCATGAATTAGTAATAAGTGAGGTGAACTTTTGGACTTAGCAAGGGGTTTTGAAAAGGGTTTTTAGTTTTTAGGTTTTCCGTGGGGATTCTTCCCGCGGTTTTCCTGATGTCACGCAGAAATTCCCGACTTTTCTGCTTGATCTTTGGGTATGAAGCGGGTAGGTTTGTAACCTCCTCGCAAGTCAGGAGCGTTGAGTCCCACTTGTGTGGATTCTCCATGGGGTTTTGGTAGTTTTCAACATATTGATCAATTATGCTAAAACCACCAATTCCATCTTGGAGTTTCAAACAATATAGTTCTCGACGTTCCCGTCATGCGGGGATGTTATTCCCGTTTCCGCAAGCATGGCCCAGAAGATCCTTCTTGGTTTGAATTCCCTGCAGAGTGCTAAGTATGTGAAGGGTTTTGCCTTGACACTGTACCCGCACTCGTCTTACGGTTACTTTACTTCCAAGGTATTCCTGGCGTCAATTCCCTGCTGGTGCTAAGTATGTGAAGGGTTTTGCCTTGACACTGTACCCGCACCCGTCTTATGGTTACTTGGTTGCCAAGGTAAGGGGTATTTTCCCGCTTACTTTTGAATCTTTTTGAATTTTTTTTGAAATTCGAAGAGTTGGTGAAAGGATAAGAACAGTCCAAACCTCTGAAACGTCGTGCGACGGTTTCTTCTGACTGTGTCAGGACGTGCAGGAAGTTATGGTGACGTGACAGTACATGGTCATTCCAGACGCCTTTTCAGGCGCGTGGGCGCGATTTTTCGGGCGCGTGGCCGCGAAATTAATGGTACGCGTCCTTTCAACAGCTGTTGCCAGCTTGCTTTTTGCCACGTGTCATAGTTTCATTGCACCATCGATTTCTCTCTCCTCCGCATTAATTTCATCGCATTAATTGCGATTAGTATATAAAGGGGGAGAGGGTTCTTTGTAATCCACACTTTCACTTTTCTCTTCATCTTCAAAGCGATTTCCGGCGAATACTCAACTTTCCAGTCGAGCATTCTTTCGAAATCGTTTTCTTCTTTCATCTGCAAGATGTCTTCTCACGATCTCGAAGCTACAACCCAGGAGGCTGGGGTGTTCACCGATGACAAGAGTACTGCTGGCGAGTGCCAGTGTGCTCTGCCTGTCGATCTGTACCAGTACATCGTCAGGAAGTTCATGCTCGAGTCTCTCGAGCCTGAGTTTCCTGAACCCCATCAGACGGTGTATGATGCCCCCAGAGGCAAGATCGGGGTATATGCTGCATTCTTTGTTTACGGGAATCTTAGGTTCCCGTTGACAAAGTTTGTGTACCGTGTCCTAGAGAGGCACGGTGTGCCCTTACCGAGGTGCATCCGATGGCGATCGCGAAGATTCGCCATTTCGAGTGGGTGTGCCGGATTCTGGGCATTGAGCCCTTTGTCGACCGCCTGATGACCTTCTACTATTGGAGGTGCATCCAGGGGTGGTATACCCTGATAACCCGGATAAAGGGTTTGAAGATTTGCGCAACCGAGCGCAGTCTTCGCTCGTGGAAGCGGGAGTTCTTCTTCATCTCCTCCCGTGCCATCCCCCTTGCCATGAAATTCAAAAATGGGCAAGCACTTCCCAGCCTTCACGCCTCCAACTACCAGGAGGCGGAATGGTTCTCGAGGATATCCCGAGTCCAATCTCCGGTTTACCGGTTTGCGGAGTCCGGGATGGTGATGCTCGGGATGAGCCGGGTGTGGAAGGATGCGGATGCGCGAAAGATCCCGATCATCCTCGAATACGGTTTGAACTCTGTTTCTTATGGTATGCTCTGTTTCTTTTTGTTGATTTAGAATCTCTTCTAACTTCTTTCCTGTTTATTTCAGAGGGGAACGACTTGCAGTCGCTCCTGTATCCGCGGGAGGCTGACGGTCCCGCTCGGATGGGTACTCGCGCTCTAGACGAGAACGAGTTGCCCATCCTAGAACAAACGGCAGATCGGTTCGTGGAGGTCTACCCGCTAGGCCACGAGATCCTGAGCGCCAGGCGGCCAGGTAAGGCGCTATTCAACCCTCGACCCCTCAATGTTGAAACCTCTGCTGGAATTCCTCTAATCTTATGTTCCGATGAGGAATCCGCAGATGGTCCTCCGTTGGTGCGGAAGAAGAAGGCTGCCGGCGGGAAGGGGAAGGAGAAGGTGGCCTCCACTGCCGATCCGGTGCCTCGGTCTGACTCCGAGGCCGAGAGCGAAGAGGTGGCGGGGAACCCCGGTGGTGAGAAGACCACCGCTCCGGAGGTTGTGACGACTGTCACCTCCGGAGAGCCCCGGATGACGACGGTGAGCGGCGCAAAGAGGCCGGCTCCATCGGGTTCATCCCCGCCTGTCCGCACTTTCAGGCTCAAGAAAACCCGTAAGTACAAACTTTATTTTTAACTTCATAGTTTTCCATCTTTAATACTTTTCTTTGTGCAGGCGTGGATTTTGACGCATTCCAGGGTGGAGCGGGGAGGAGTACCCCCCCCCCCCCCGCCAATGACGGTAGGCCTGGTCAGCCTACCTGAGGCGACGACCCAGGCGGCTGCGCCTGCTTCCGCTGGTTCAGTTGCTCCTTCCATTGAGCCAACTGTTCCAGCTGTGATGACATCACCGCCGGCTGTCAGTGCCATTTTTAACGCATCTTTCACTGAGCCGGCGGTTACTTTTGCTGCGGACTCCGCAGCGGCGACCGCGGCGGACTTCACCATGCCTCCTCCGTCATCGGCATCGACGGCCGATCCTTCAGGTATGCATGGGGCTTCTCGCCAACCTCTGCCTCCTTCCCATCTACCTGACCTCTTGGACGGATTTCCCTTGGGTTCAGGTGACGGGTTTGGCGGCTATCGGCCTGTTATTGACCCTACAGGTGCGTAGGGTTCTCTTGGCCTATTATTATATATATATATATATTTTTATATATCATCTTTTCCTAACTGTTTTTTGTTTTTTGCAGTGTCGGATTCCAATGAAGTGTATGTTCCACGATGGAACATTCGCCGAGGACAACCCTTCGCACACCTGTGGAGTGCGTGGATTGGGCTCGTCACGCAGCTCCCAGTGGTGCGTTGGGGGAAGCCATGGCTAGCTACCAGGAGGGTAGGCTAACCAATGAGCTTCGGGTTCTCCTGGCCCGGATGCAGCCGCGCGTCGAGCTGCTTTGTCGTGAAAACGACAAGTTAAAAGCAGCTCGCATTCAAGAAGTAGCTCAGGCGCGGGCTGTCCGGGAGGAGAATAGGAGGCTCTCCGCCGCGGCTGCGGAGAAGGAGAAGGCGTTCAAGGCCCTTGAAGTTGAGGTTCAGGCCCTTCTCGAGGCCCGTTCCAAGGCTGCCCAAGCTGTTAACGAACAGCTTCGGCTGGCTAAGGAAACTGCTAGGAACGCAACTGAAAGGGCCACCAAGGCTGAAGCTGTTGCTGAGCCTCTACGCCTCGAGAATGAGGAACTTAAAGCTAAATTAGAGGCGCTCCAACAGGCTCATGATGCCTTGGCGATGGAGGACGCGAAGAAGCTCCAAGAGATCCTGGACCAGAGGTGCGTGCTTGACCACACTGAGCGGAAGCTAAAGGCGTCGAAGAGGCTGCTGCAAAGGAAGTGTTGCTTGCCAACCTCAATAAAAGTGAAGCCGAACGCGCCTGTACCCAAGCTCAAGCCGCCCTCCAAGAAGCTCTGGTTGCCAAGGAATGGCTTCTTCGAGAAGCGTTGTCTCAGGTAAGCTTTTCATGTCTTTACGCTTTTCTTTGTAAATAGAAAAGGTTTTGATACTTGTATTTTTTCTTTTTTGTAGGTTGTGCATTGGGTCTTCTCAGAGACGTATTATGACGATGCTATGAGCGCAGCCCTCAACGCTTCTCATGAGGATGGGGAAAAGGCCGGCTTCCTGCTTGGTCTAGGGTTCGTTGAGAAAGGCATCCCGCCTTCCAACTTCCCTTTGTATGATGTGGATACTGAAGCTGTTTATGACCAAGCAGTGAACCAGTATGCCGCCTTCCCTCATCCGGTGGTGGAGAAGGTGAACGAAGTCGCTGCTGCTGATGATGGGCTAGCTATCCTCAAAGCTTTCCTTGAACCGCCACGCTCTGCTGATGGTGCGGGTCCAAGTGGAAGTGGTCCTGAAGCATGATCCTGAAGATCCCTTTCTACCATTAGCGTAGATTTTTGCTTTTGTATAGCTTCTTTTGTATGCGGGTATGCACCCAACAATCTTTGTAATATTTGAACTTTGTGGAATAAAGATTGTGTTAATCCCCTGCCTTGTTTATTTTACGCATGTTTTGATTTAACTTAGCAATTTCTTTAGTACTTAGATAAGTTAACTTTTTAACGTGGCCAATTATAAGTTTGTTTCGCTTCCTCTTTCATGATTGTGCGGGTATGACCGTCACTTACACTTAGTAGGATGGCTTAACTTTACTTATATCTGTCCTGCGTGGAAGTTTTCCTCATCTTTTCCTTGGAAATTTTCTAAGTGTTCAGAATAAGTTAACCTTTGGACGTGGTAGATAATAGGTTGAAGTTTTGCTTCCTTGTTCGTGATTGTGCGGGTAAGACCGTCACTTGCACTTACAAGGATAGCTAAACTTTACTTACATCTGACCTGCGTGTAGGTTTTCCTTAAAACTTGAGATTTTTAGCGTTGTGTTTATGCGAGTTTTGCCGCCTTCCACACGTAACCACTTACTTCTTCCCCCATTTATGCAGTGAATACCGGCACATCAGTGTGGGAAGTTCATAAGTATAAAGGTAAGGCTATCAACACATTGTGAAAGGAGAATCATTTCCATTAGAAGTGGCTCTAGGCCTTTACAAGTTTGGAATTGATCTACATATAACATTTGCGTAATTGAGCTCCATTCCATGTTCTTGGGATGGGAGTGCCATCGAGCCTTTCGAGCCGGTATGCGCCCTTTCCCAGAACTTCTTTGATAATGTATGGCCCTTCCCAGACCGGGGCCAGCTTTCCTGGGCGTTCTTGGTTCGAAGCCTCGTTGTTACGCAGTATGTAGTCTCCTACATTGAAGTTGCAGAGTTTTACCCGCGTGTTGTAGTACTTTTGCATTTGTCACTTGTAGTTCTCTTCACGCACTGCGGCTAAGTCTCTGCGTTCCTCGGTTAGCATAAGGTCCAACCGTCTTTCCGCATCATTGTCTTCTGGCTGAATCAAGACCCTTGGTGAGGGTAAACCAATTTCGACCGGGACCATGGCTTCAGTGCCATAAGTGAGACTGAACGGGGTTTCTCCCGTACTGGCCTTCTTCAGCGTTCTGTTTGCCCAAAGGACGTGCGGTAGCTCGTCCACCCAGCCGGATCTATGTTCCAAGAGTCTTTTCTTTATGCCTTCGACGATGCTCTTATTTTCTCTTTCCACCTCACCATTGCCTTGCGGGTGTGCCACTGAGGTAAAGGTGTGGGTGATTTGAAGTTCTTTCAGCCACTGTTGTAGCTTCTTGTCAGCAAAGTTAGTGCCGTTATCGCTCACCAAATTCTGTGGAAGTCCAAAACGACAAATAATGAATTCCCAAATAAATTTTTTGATATGCTTCGCGGTTGTTTGGGCTAAGGGTTTTGCTTCTATCCACTTGGTGAAGTAGTCGATGGCTACCACTAGGAACTGAACATTTCCTGCTGCTGTAGGAAATGGGCCTGTCACATCGATGGCCCACTTCTGAAAAGGCCATGAAGAGGTGACTGGAACAAGTTCATTCTTCGGGCGGTGCGTGTTGGGTGCGTAGAGCTGGCAAGACCTGCATTTTCTGATGTATGCCAGCGCATCCGTGTGCATCCCCGGCCAAAAGTATCCCGCGTTGTTTAGCTTAGCTACAACAGCGCGGGGACCTGCGTGTACTCCACAGATGCCTTCGTGTACTTCCCTTAGGAGGTAGTCAGCATCTTGGTTGTCCACGCATCTTAAGAGTGGGCCAAGAAAGTTACGTCTGTAAAGGATGTCATCGATGAGTTGATAATTCAGTGCTTTACAGCGTAGTTTTCTTGCCTGTGTTTTTGACTCTGGTAGTGTACCTGCCGCAAGGTATTTTATTATTGGTGTCATCCACGTTTCTGTACCGGTTTGGATGACACAAATTTCCTTGTGCGGGACCGAAGGTGTCTCGAGGAGTTCGATGCGAATGTCCTTTCCTAAGTGGGTGAAGGCTAATGATGCAAGCTTGCTTAACACATCCGCAGATTTGTTTTCACTTCGCTTGACGTGTATGACTTTGCAGTCGTTGAAATCGCGCATAAGGGATTTTGCTTGTGCGAGGTACAGGGCCATTGTGTCGTTCACGGCCGTGTACGTCCCGTTTATTTGATTGGCTACTAACATGGAATCCACGTGGGCTTCCAAGTTTTTCACTCCCATCTTACGCGCAATTCTCAGCCCAGCCAAGAATGCCTCATACTCGGCTTCGTTATTCGTACTTGGAAAATCCAGTCGAATAGCGTAAGTGTATTCTTGGCCTGCTGGGTTGGTTAGTTTCAGCCCTGCGCCCGAACCCTCGTTACTGGCTGCTCCATCAGTGTAGAGTCGCCAGACATCATTGATGTCTTGTGCTGGAGAGGGTTGAGCCTCTTCCTGGCACTCTTTTTCCCGCGATGCAGGTACTTCCGCAATAAAGTCGGCCAGAACCTGGCCTTTTATGGCTGGTCTTGGCTTATACTTTATCGCGTACTCCCCCAACTCAATTGCCCATTTGGCTAGGCGTCCCGATAACTCGGGTTTGCCTAGAACGTTTGCAAGTTTGAAGTTGGAGAGAATGGTGATTGGGTGACCCTGGAAATATCGTCTTAACCTGCGTGAAGCGTGTATAAGTGCTAAGACTAATTTTTCGAGGGTAGAGTACCGGGTTTCTACGTCTGTTAGGATACGGCTGACATAATAGATTGGCATCTGGATGCCTTTTCGCTCTACTAGCAGGACTGCCCCGGTTGCTCTATCTGTTGCGGAAAGGTATAGGATTAACTCCTCTCCCGCTTTTGGTGCTGTGAGCGTTGGGAGTTCGATCAAGCGTGACCGAATCTCCTGAAAAGCTGCTTCCGCTTCTGGTGTCCAGCGGAAGTGCGTTTTCTTTAAACAGTTTCTCAACGTTGACACGAAAGGAAACGACTTATCCGCATGGTTTGCCAAAAAGCGATTAAGTGCGACTAGTCGTCCATTCAGTGTCTGAGCCTGTTTGATGGTAGTAGGTGATTCCATTTTGATAATGGCTTCGACCTTTTCAGGGTTCGCTCTGAAGCCATCTTTAGTGACGATGACCCCCAAGAACTTCCCTTCTTCCATTCCAAAGGCACACTTGCTCGGGTTGAGCTTCATGTTTATCTTCCTGAGCGTGTTGAAAGTTTCTTCGATGTCTTTCAACATCGCTTCTGCGTCAGGGCTTTTGATGACCAAGTCATCCATGTAGACTTCCAAGTTCCTCCCAATTTGGGCATGAAACTGGTTGTCCATCAGGCGTTGGTATGTGGACCCGGCATTCTTAAGTCCGAATGGCATCATTTGGTAACAAAATGTGCCATCGGGCGTCCGAAAAGCGGTTTTGTCATGATCATCAACGGCCATGTGGATTTGATGGTACCCCTTATACGCGTCCAGGAAGCATTTAAGGCGAAACGGTGCTAACGAATCCACCTTAAGATCAATTTCGGGTAACGGATAACAATCTTTGGGGCATGCTTTGTTCAAGTCCTTGAAATCTATGCACATGCGCCATTGTTTGTTATTCTTCGGTACCATAACGGGATTTGTAACCCATGTTTGATATCTACTAACGCGTACGATGCCTGCGTCAAGGAGTTCCTTGACTTGGGTTCTACACGCGTTAGTTTGTTCTGGCCCCATTACTCTGCGCTTTTGTACGATTGGCGTAACAGCCGGATCGCATTTGAGCTTATGCTCTGCCTTACTTCGAGGTACACCAGTCATGTCAGCTGGTGTCCACGCGAAGATGTCAGCGTTTTTCTGTAATAAGCGCTTGAGTAAGGTGCGTGTGGGATCAACAACTGTTGGGCCAATGGAAACGGCCTGGTCAGGGTATTTGCCGTTGAAGGCCCATCTTTTGGCTCGGTGATGGTTGGTTTAGCCATCTTTGGTTTGGGTTTAGATGAGACAGATGCGATGCATACCTGGGGAATGCCGGTGATCATCGCTACACCCTCAGCTGTTGGCCATCCCATCATGCCGTGGACTGAGGATACCACGGCGTTGAATCTTGCCATCCCGTCTCTTCCGAAGAGAATGTCGTATGTGTGGTGTGGCTTCCTCATTACGACAAAATCCACGTCTTCTGTGCGTGAGTGATTCCCGTCCGTAAGAGTGACGGGGAAAGATAGGATACCCAGGGGGGTGTTTGTGCTGCCATCGAACCCTTCCATCGAGGCGCAGATCGTTTCCAGGCGTTCCTTGTCTTCGTCATCTAGCTTGTCGAAGAACTGCCTGTACATCACCGTTGACGAGGCGCCGTTGTCAGCAAGAGTGCGAGAAGTGATGTAGTGCCCCAGCTGGCTTTTGATGACGATAGGGCCTTCTTTGCTGGGTCCTCCTGGCACTCGCGGGAAGCGCACCTCAGCTTCCTTCCACGCGCATGGTTCTGTCGTTCGCCTTTTTCTTCCTCTGATCTTACCATGAACCATGTTGATGCTGATGTCAACGGGCTTTCTTCCGTTGCCTCGGTACCGGTTGTCGTTCCTTCCTCCCTTCTTGATTGATGCCACCAGATGTGCAAGTCTTCCATCCTTGACGAATGCTTCAACAATATCCTTCAAGGATGTACACTCTTCCGTGCTATGACCTTTTGTCCCGTGGAAGTCACAGGATTTGCTCTGATCCGCATTGGGTCGCTGCCGGATCATTGGAGCTTTTGGCCATGGTAGCTTTTCAGTGGCAAATATCTCCGTGACGCTTTTGGTGAGTGGCGTCCACCGGTGTTTTTGGCTTGAAGGGTGTGTGTTATTTCTTCCGCCAACAAGGGGGTGAGAGCTGGATGAGGTGTCAAAGTTTACCCTTGATTGCCAAATACCTAGCTTCCTCTTTTTGTTCTGCCGGGCGATCCGAACATTGTTTTCTCTAGTCCTTTGCGTGTAGAGGTGTGTACTCTGGGGAAGATCCCTTCCCAGTTGCTTCTCCGTCTCGGCAAAGCGCTTGGCCGCCGTCATGATGGCATCCCATGTGGATGACATGCCGTCCTTACCCGTCAATGTGCGGATAAGCTCTGGGTATTCGGCGCCCTGGATGAAAGCGGCGCGAACAAGATCTTCACTTATGTTGCCCAGACTTAGCTTTTTGGAGTTGAAGCGAGTGATGAAGTCTAGTAAAGATTCATCCTCCTCTCTAACGCAGTTGAGGATCGTCCACTGTTCTTCAGTATATTTCCTTTGTTGGCTGAAGTGTTGGCTGAACTTGTTCTGAAAGTCCGCCCAATCATATATGTGGTGGACCGGTAAACGATCGAACCATGCCCTGGCCGCTCCAACCAGAGTCATCTGGAACATATAACACCACGTGGGTTCCGTCCAGTTACTGACGGTTGCCCCCGCGATGAATCTGTTCAAGTGGTCGTCTGGGTCGGATAGACCATCATAAGTGCCAATGTTGGACATTTGTTTGGCACTTCTCGGGGCGATTGCTTCCGCAATGTCCCTTGCAAACTTCGACTTTCCTGCATTTGCAGCAGTTGGTCTGAAGGTTTTGGAGAAGTCCCGCGGGTTTCTCTCCGCATTCGCTGGTTTAAAGGCTTCCCCAAAATTCCTTGTCGGTTGGAAGTCCGTTTCCTTACGCTTCCCTTTTGCCTTATGGCGAGGGTTTGCGTCGGTATCGGATTCTTCCCGCTCATCGTCTGAGTACTCGCACTCACTGTTCATATTGAGATGTTGGCGAGTACTGCCGAATTCGTCAGCCTGTTGAACTGAACGCAAGCGTTCATCCAACTCAGCTTGGAACTCTTTCTGGCGTGCTTCGGTCCACGCCTTAACTTGATCTAGTGTTTGGCGAGAGACCCTCGTTCGTTTTTCCATCTGGGCATCAGTGAACCCCAGTGGAATATTTACTGCACTTGCCCCGGCTTGGGTAACCGGGGTAGTGTTCGTAAGATTTGTATAACCGCCGGTGTTCCCCCCAGTTGCTGGGGTTGTGGTTACCGGGGTTTCTTGGTCGATTACTGGCCTTGGGACCGGAGTAACGTTAACCATTTCTTCAGAAATTTTGAAAAAACTAAGAATTAGTTCTAGCTTTTATGCACGGATGGCGCCAATGAAGAAACACTAAATGGCCCGGGGCAGATTATGGATAATCTGGGGGTTAAGTAATGTTTCCCACGAGGATGAGGTCCAGCAGAGAAGGTTGTTCTTCAGGGGACCTGCAAAACAGACACCGTAAGCTCGTCACTGAGAAGGGGGGGGTTCCTCCTTGTGACCACCCTCCGGCGTGAGAATCAGACTAGATTGCTCTGAATATAAGTGTATATTAAGAGATTGCTAGATAAGAATGAGATATCAGATGATGTCCTTACCATTCCAAGGAGTTGGAGTATTTATAGCCGAAGGTAGGTTTCCTAGAAGGTACAGCCGGCTGAATAGTATTCCTGTTCTACCAACAGTGGACTACGCACAGGCCATGCTGGTTGGTGGATAGACTACGGCCGACAGTAACAAGGTCGGCTGTACACTGTTCCTTTACTGCCGGCTATGCACTGTTCCACCAACTGTAGGCTGCGCACGTCCCATAGTAAGGGTTGGTGAGTAGGCAGCGGCTAATAATGACAAACAGTACTAGAGGGTGCTCCTCCTCGTACTGTTGTCGGTGAGCTGTCACCCTGTGATTGGTTCATGGGCTGTTCTGGCCAGATCGTCTGTTCTGCCCATACCTTAGTAGGTATAGTACAAAAGATCTTCCAGAAGCATACGGACTGGCTCATTTAGGCGGGAGTATTCCCGCCTTGCTCATTCCTTCATGTGACTACTGAAGTAGCTAGTGCCTTGTGCGTGTAGCCTTGCTGTTAGTGCGGGTAGCCTTCCCTGATGGCTTGTATCCGCAACTGCGGGAACAGGCGGGGTACTTCGCCATTGGGAGGCTTTCCCTGCGGGTACAGCTGGCGTACTGCGCGTAAGGTTTTCTCTGAGCATGGTGGGTCCTGCGGGAGCAGTTGGTCGCTGCGCAGACGTCCCTGTTCAAGGTGAGTCTTGCGGGTCCAACTGGGTTCTGCTGGGACCTACCTCTTCATATGAAATTTTGATAATTTTGACATCACTGACCCTAATTTAAACAAATAATTTCCAAGATTTAAGAAGATGGAGACTGGGATTACAAGCAACCAACAAGAAGAAAACAAAGACAAGATGAGCAAATCCATGAAGAAAACCCTGCTTGTTTTGAACTGCCTGATGCTAGGCATAGGCAACTGTGGCGGCCCGTTGGTTCAACGCCTGTACTTGGTAAAAGGCGGGAAACGCGTTTGGATATCGAGCTGGCTGCAAACCGCAGGCTGGCCGTTCTTAATCATCCCGCTAGTCTGTTCATTTTTGTACAAAAAAAGAAATGGAAGCCAAGAAGCCAAACTGGTCTCTCTGAAGCCATCTGTCTTCTTTCCTTGTGTCATTCTTGGAGTTCTGACCGGTTTAGATGATTATCTAGCTGCTTATGGCGTTTCTCGGTTACCTGTTTCAACATCGGCTTTGATAATAGCCACGCAGTTAGCGTTTACTGCTGGATTCGCGTTTTTGTTGGTGAAACAATGGTTTTCGGCTTTTACAATTAATGCCGTGTTTTTGTTGTCTATTGGTGCTGTGGTTCTTGCGCTTCATTCTAGCACTGATCGGCCCCGATCATGAATCGAGTGTCAAGTATTATGAAGGGTTTTTCATGACGTTAGGAGCTTCGGCTTTGTATGGGTTTATTCTACCGTCGATAGAGTTGACTTTCAAGAAGGCCAAACAGCCCATTACTTACTCTTTGTTAATGGAGATGCAGATTGTCATATCGTTCTTTGCAACCGCGTTTTGTACTGTTGGAATGCTGATCAACCACGACTTCCAGGTAAACCGATTGACCCCTTAACAGATTGAATAAGTTTTTGAGTCTCTTTAAGGTAGCGGCTTCATGTTCGAATTCAACTTTCACTAGATATTCTGGCTTTAACCCTATTGAAGGCCAACTAGAGTCCTAGACAATCTGTTAACTTTTGTATTTGACATAATGCCACTAGTTAGCAAAGTATTAATGGGTTCATAGAGTTTCCTGTAATGAGTTCTCACGTGTAAGTAGTAAATTTTGTTTGATTTAAAAAAGGTTTCACTTTGAAAAATTATTGTATTTTTCGGTAACTTTTATGTTTCACTTTTAAGTTTTCCGACTTTTAAAAAACTCTTACATTTAATTATAACATTATATATTGGGCCGAAAATCAATCTTGGTGTAAGAGAATTTTCAAACTCGAGCTCGACTTGTTAAAAATGTTTCAAACTAGAGCTCGACTCATTAACTATTTGATATTTTTCCTATACGTACATATCTAACTATTTTTATATGCGCGTAATAATATATGCAGTTGTTTTAATTAATAATCAGAATATATAGCAGTTTTATGTTTATACAAATCATAAGCTCTACTAGGCTCAAGAGCCTTGCGGAGACTGGGCTAGTTTACAAAACGAACTTTTTTTAGGTTTGGGCTCGTTTAAGCTTTGGATTGATTAGAGCTTTTAAGAAGCCGATCTTGAGTATTGGCTTGTTTACACCATACTTTTACCACACATCTTATTACTCTGATGACTAAATACATTATATGATCCTTTTCAAACACTATTGCCATCTTGTTTAGGCGATTCCTCAAGAAGCAAGGAACTTTGAGCTCGGGGAAGTGACGTACTACGTGATCCTATCGGTGAATTCCCTTTTCTGGCAATTCTTCTTCTTGGGAGCAATCGGGGTCATATTTTGCGCATCGTCATTGTTGTCTGGAATAATAATCGCTACACTGCTCCCTGTGACCGAATCGTTAGCGATTCTGTCGTTCCATGAGAGGTTTCAAGTTGAAAAAGGACTTTCCCTTGCCTTATCACTTTGGGGATTCATTTCCTACTTCTATGGAGAGCTTAAACATGTCAAGAAGATGAAGCGTGGTCTTGAAGTAAGTTCACAACCGTGAAACTAGTCAACTGCATGTACTTGTGTTACTCAATGTGTATATTCTATAGCTTTTCGAGCATTTATAACGTTTTTACGCTTTGCTTGTAACTCATCTTTTTATTTTGACGATATACGAGCCTGTTATATATTTTGTGAAAATAATATAGCGAATTTAATTAAACAATATAAAATACTGAATTTTATATTTGTTTTAATTGGTAGAAACAAAACTACCATAAGTTTAAGTTCAAATAGAAAGTAGACTGTAAATGTCTATTGCTGTATATTTTTTGCCATGTCATTTGCGTTTAACTTGCTATTAAGTTTCAGAAATTAAGAACAATCTTTTCTATATATCCTATATATTATATGAAGAGAAAAAAGCGTATTTATTTGCATAAATTTAGAAGTTTAAGTAATTACAATTATTAAAACACAATGTACAACCTTTTAAAGCCTTCAAAATCATTCAAATCTTGATATCTCATGTACTTTAGTTTTCTTTTCCCCCAATCTCACAATGGATGATAAAATAACTTTGGATGGAAGAACTCACAATAAAGGACCTTTTGTTTAAGAGTTCATCAATTCCATCGTGCTTTTTCCCTACATTGATGAAATTGATGAAGAAACAAAAGTGTTGAGAGTTGAGACACCATGTGCTCTATAAAGTTAAAGTAAGCCCTTGCTAAAATTAATAAACTGTGTAACTTAATTATTTAGTCTTTTGGTTACATGAGTTTTACTTTTTGCTTTTTGGCAAGAATATATATATGTTTGGCCATTGTTATAAAAAAACTAGTTGTAAAGTCTAGCCAAATTGAGTCAAGTCAGTTCCATTTTTAGTTGAGCCAAGTCCATGTTTAACATTCTGGCTTGATTTTAATCTTGAGTTGACTTGAGCCAGCTCAGTATGAAGTTCGAGTCAAGCTTAAGCAAGCCTTGGCTCGACACAACTCGGCTAGTTAACAAACCTTTAAGTGTTGTGTTTTCCGGTACATCATGTGGCACCTCCCTAAAATAGTTTATATTTTTAGTATAAATTAGATTTGGATCTTTTTAAAAATAATTAATAAATAATGTAAATAATTATAGAAGTTTAACGGCTATTATTAATTTTATAACTTAATTTGTTTGTAGCTTTCAATAACATAACTTGACTTGAAATCTTAATGTGACACACATACATATAGGGGTGAGATCTAAAGAAAACTCATTTTAAAGAGAGAAATAATGAATTAATAAAGAATTATTTTTAACTTTAAAAAAAATGTTTTGCGATTTTTTTTCGTTCCTCATTATAATAAGATGACACTGTTCCTATTAAAAATTGTCGATGTAATGCATATGTATACAATAGTGTTTTAGTACATATAATACAACAAAAATGCATTATATAATACACACTATTGAATATAAGCAAATACAACACTAATAATTGTATGCAAAACACATTATCGCATATACGTAATACAACATTAATACACATATGCACTATATTGATTTTTTTTTAAATTTTGTATATAATATAACACTATTGCAAATATACAGTACAAACAATTGCATATATGCTATTTAACATTATTTCACATATCAAAATAAACACTATTGCACATATACGTTATAAAAAAGTCAATGTATTGCATATATACATTACAACGAGTATTTTTTTTAATTTTATATTTATATTTTTTTTTGTGGTGAATAATATCAACATATACAAAAGATAAAAGAGAAAAAACTTAAAAATATTTTTTTAATTAAATTAAAAATATTTTTTTATTATTTCTCTAGCTCTCTATCTCTCTAAAGATGAGTTATCTTTTAATCATTTCCCTTCCTTTTATATATATAACTTAATCCTTCTCATAGTTTTATAACACGTTAAATAAGTACTTTATTAATTACGTTATTAAAATGAAATACAAAGTAATTATCCGTACCATTTTAGAAAAAAATAGACGATCTGTTATAAAAATTCATTAAAACAAAATATATAGTTACACCAATACCGATCAACTTCATATCACAACGTGTGATTAATTCCCACTAATAAAACTGGTATACAATATATCATGAGATGATTAATAAACTGACATAAAACAAGCATCCCGATATAAATTGTCAAAGCCGGTACTTATGTATCAAAACGGTAAAGAACCTCTTTGACATTGTGTTAGATTATGATGGAAAAGACCATCGAGACATTACTATTATTGGGAACGCTACTAGTGAATGGGCCTTATGGGCCTTTAGAATCTGGGCCAACTTAAGTTGGTAATAATGGTGAGTGACAAAACTGACAAGTGACATAAGCGGTCCCCATTAGAATGCAATGGATGAAGCTAATCACAAAACATGCATAGCCCATAGGTGGAAATTTTTTGTCATGTGAATGTTGTGAACCCTGTATGAAACATCAACAAACCAATATTAAATTAAATAACATGAAACGTAACTCGTACCCTAATGATATAACCTTTTAATTTTTTGTTTATGAGTTCATTAAAGATTTTAATAAAATTTAATAATCTTTTAGATATTTCACGACACGAGTCTTTTATAACGTTAAATGAGCACACTAAGGAAATATGATCCATAAATTATGGTCACAGCTTTTTAAATGTTAAAATACTTATATAACTATAATCTTCAATCAAGTCCTCTATTCATGGTACTTTTAAAACTATGTTATACATTTTGAATATTTTAAACTAAGATGACCTTCTCATTTTTATAAGAAAGTGTTGTCTCTCAAGGTACAAACAATTTGAACAGGTGCTAAAACGTTGCTTGAAAGTGTTACAAGTCTTTCAAGGTACAAACAATTTGAACAGGTGCTAAAACGTTGCTTGAAAGTGTTACAAGTCTTTCAAGGTACAAACAATTTGAACAGGTTCTAACATGTTGTTGACTAGATATGTTGTGAACATATATAATAGAACAACCCACAAGTCCAATAGAAGTGCACCAACAAATGGAATCGGGCAATTGAAAAGAAGCAACCGTGAGAGAAAAGTGCTACCAAAGTTGAAGGATTGAAGAACGGACTGCCACATTAGCTGAGTATTTAACTACTTATTACATGCTTTATATATTAGGGAGGGTAGTGCAATAGTGATTTAAGCAAATTAGTACAAGAAACAATAGTAAAGTAAAATTTACGTGCATGTGGTAAATGGTCGAAAATAGGTTGCAATCAAGCAAAGCCCTCTTAGTTTCCTATTTTTGATTGTTTGAATGGGTTAAAGACTATACTTGCGTTAAACGGGTCAACGTGTTAACCCCTTGGTTCAACCAAGCATACCCCCTTTAGGTAAGCAGGTTTTATAGGTGATAATGTCATCTGAGCCTCTTTGGTTACTATATTTATGGCTTGAACGGTTAAAGACTGTAATTGGGTAAAGCAGGTAACGTGTAAACCCGTCAGGTTCAACCAAACAGAACCCCTTTAGGTAAGGGGGTTTTATAAGCGGTGATGTTCTCTAACCTCTTTGGATCCTATTTCTAATGGGTTGAATAGATTAAAGACACTGACTTACGCGAAACACCCCCCCAACGCGAGGTATTGATACTGGTTATTTTCCAAATCACACGCTGAACTAGACTAAATCCTTGGAACTATTTACTACATTTTACTTCTTGGTATTTTCTTTTAAAAGGAATTGTAATATTTTAAATAATAATTGAGTATCATTTCTCCCAAAATGGACAAAGTTGACAATTAATATGGGCCCATGAATACATTTATGAAAAGCAATTGTGCATTGGATCTAAGATGTAGGTGGGGTATATTTTCCATTTAATTCTATAAAAAATATTATTTGATAAACTGACTAAACAACCAACCATAAATATATTTGATAACTACTATTCTATAGACAGGGATGGTCAATCAAAAATACAAATTGTGCTTATTTACTGAAAAATTTATTGAAACATTAGTACGTTCATTTATATCAATTTACCATGGCCTAACTTATACTATCCGTAGTAGAGAGCTTTAGTTAATAAAAAAAATCATTATGTTGTCACATAAACGAAAGAGCATTAACTATAGTTTTAATAAAAAACATTTAATGATTTAACTAAAAGGCAATTATTTATTTAATTTATATATAAAAATGTGAGTAAGATGTCATGTGACATCCACCCAACTATACATTCCCTCTCTTTAACCCGCCAATGAAATTCCCCAAACCCCCCCCCCCCCCCCCCCACCCCTCAAAAAAGCAATTGTAGCCCATCTATTTCTCGTAAAAGCGTGTAACACGTCAGTGAGTCTAACTGCTACTACACATATGACATGTATGCTATTTTAAACTTCTACTTAAATGAACAAAAACCAAACTACTATATCAAGCTACATAAATTAATAATTATCTAGATAAATACAAGTTTAATAGTTCAAACTATAAATTATTAATTGAAAACAATTCATACTAGAAATTTTACCAATAATTCTTCGGTGCCTAAAACAATCCACACACAATTATCATACATTTAGACTTTTTTTTTTCACTCAAACTCACTCACACTGATAATGAGCATGCATGAAAACATATATTCTCAAGAGTGAAAATTAAGTGTATATATGATAATCTCATAATCATTTGAATTGAGTTACCACATACCAGTGAAAACTAATTAAAGTTAGGAATTTCCATGGATAATTTGCAAAATGTTCATTTACTATGGCTAATAGGTTTTTAGATTGTTAAAATTCTATTTTCCTAACTTCTTATATATTATATAATTAGTTTGAGGCCGGTGTATTACACGGGTAATTGTTGCAAATTTTAAACTTTGACTATTAAGTAAAATATAGTCAACAAATTAATCATATATTGTTAATACATGTAACACCCCGTAACCGCAGCGGAAATGTAACACTACAATAATTTAAACGTATTACATTGTTCCGAGTTTCATTACCGACTAGGCGTTATCACATAAGTTTTATCAATAGTATGTTAACATGTTTAATACAAAATATAGACCCTTAAGCTTCCACAAAATAGCACACATCATCAAGCACGTATCACTCATTCCAATTTGGGTGTACCTAGAAAGCATGTAAAGAAAACGGGTCAACTACGAATAGTTGGTGAGTTTCACTAATTTAAATAAACCATGACAAATCATTTTAATAATCATATATTAACGATGTAATTATGCTGAGCCTACAAGTGAAACCTCTGTTAACCCAGAAACACATTTAATAACCGCTGGGGACACTGTTAACCCAGAAATACATTTAATAACCCCTGGGGACACTGTTAACCCAGAAATACATTTAATAACCTCTGGGGACACTGTTAACCCAGAAACACGTTTAATAACCTCTGGGGACACTGTTAACCCAAAAATACATTTAATAACCTCTGGGGACACTGTTAACCCAGAACACTGTTTCGGGCCTTACAATATTAGCAACTCAGACAATTACCATCTTAATACATTACCGTACGATTCCCGTACAACAAACATTACATAAATACATTCATTTCCATGCGATCGGCATGTACTTAAACACTTTGATAAAAACATGCTTTCCGCCCCGGGAAAATATTTAAAACAATTCAATAAAAAGGGGCTCGTGAAACTCACATTTTTGTGAGCAAAGATGTAATGTTGTGCACAGCTACCGGTCTGGATCTGTAATACGATCCCTAAGTCGTTACTACACAATTTCTATTAATATAACTTAAATTCGTGTTAACCGGTACGTCTGGGGACACTGTTAACCCAGTACCGTACACGATCCGGGGACAATGTTAACCCCGAAACACTTCTCAGGACTTAGATTGTGATATCCCTTAGAGTTCTTTAGTCAAAATTACCATTAGTTTGTTTTCTCGTTTTGCGTGCCTAGCACGGTTAACCGTCTTTATGTTTTCAAAAAATGAGTTTGGTCACATACGACCCGAAAATAGTTGTTACTGATATTTTAATTAAAGTGGTGAAATTAGAGCTCGGTTTAGACACCCCGTTTAGCCGCGGGGCCCGTTTCCGTCTTTAGTATACCGGAAACTGCTAAATCGGGTAAAATTACCCAAATCATCCGAATTGCTTTCGGATGATTTATTTTTACTTGATTAACTTAGTTTCATGAAAATAGTCCATTTTTAGGGTTTTTATACACCAGTCAGCTCGCTTAGGCGAACTTTGCCGGTTTACGCGTTTTAAGCTTTAAAAGTTTGTTTTTATGTTCTGTTTAGCACAAATAATTATCCGTTTAGTCTCGGATCTTGAAATTTTGCACAAATCAGTTTTTGATAGTAAGGAATTTTATAAAAATATTCCCAGAATTAATTTTTATATTTAACATTTATTTATCTATTTTAAAACGTCATTTAAACACCAAATATGTCGAAAATACCAAACGACCTTAGAAAAATCCCAAATTTTTCTGGGATGACTCCTGCCATCCACATAGTTCCCAGTAATTTTTACAGAACCAAAAACTCATTTTTCATGCCATTTTCACCAAAACCGAGCTAGAAAACCCTAGATCTCGTTTTACCGAAAAGCCTACTTAGACTTCTCCAATGGACCTGAAATTTTGTGTGTGACTTTTATATGATATAAATAGCTTATCTAAATTTTTCCAGAATTTTTCATGATGTTTAGCTATTTTTCACCATTTTTAGCCAAAACCGAGCATTAAATTCACCAAATATTCATCCTTTATCCAAAAATTACCAAAATTTCACAGATCTCATATTTTCATGTGTAGATCATCTCTGTGAAATTTCATGACCCAACTCTAAGTCTACCACAATCTGTTCAAATCACACAAATCATACGAAAAACCGAACTACCTTGTGTTTCTAGCTTTAGATCGCAAAGATCTTGCTTTCTAGCCTTTTCTAGCAACTAGATATAACACCTACAAGCACAATAACACCACACCAAGCAAGTTATACCCACAACCAAGCCATTTCTTTCATGGTTTCGGTTAAGACATCAAAACAAAGATTTTAACCGTAAAAATTCGTTTTTGACTCTTTTAACTCCTTTCTTGGACCAAGATCCCTTGTAAAACTTGTATACATCACTTGATCATGCAAGAATCGGTTTCATCTCGGGTTTTCACCCATTTTTCACTTGAAACCTCATTTTCTCTAGATTTTGGAATTAAAAACCAAGATTAAACCATAATAACATGTTTATACCTTATGGATCTTCTTAAAAATCAAGGGTTTTTGGTTGAATGTGTGAAGGATGGAGAGAAATGTGGAGTTGGGAGTTTAGAAAAAAGAAAATGAAATGTGTGTGTGCACCAAATGGACCGATCGGTCCATGTATGGTGTGGGGTGGGGCCCACATCTCAAACCTTGGCCACACATTTGGATTGTGTAATCCGGATAATGTTGTGGATAATCTGGTTCAGTTCGTTTTTCGGTTAAACACTTAATTCGGCTTAAAACGAGGCTAAAACGGTCGTTTTTCGGCTTAAAAATAAAATTTATATAAAACCGATTTAAAAACTTTAAAAACTTAAACCATGACATTTATTGACTCAACACATCATATTGTCGGTCATTGTGCATCTTTTTCGGCTTGATCGATCTTCTCTTGCTTGGTTTGATGTTAAAGGTTTCGTTTATCGTACCGACGTACCAATAAATCGAAATCCTTTTTCTGTGCTATAATTCACTTATCCCGTAGCCTTACTATTTCGTAAACCTTACTAAACATCATATATTTCGTCTATAATGTAATCCCCGATTCGATCGGGTTTCAATAATCGTTCATCGGTTAATCGTAATTCCAATACGACTAGCTGTACATTCGAGTATAATTCATACTTGTGAATCTTATATACTCGTATAAACACATTATAATTTATATATTCAGTATTAAATAACACATAAATGGTATATTCCGGCTAGGGTATACCTGAATTTGCCGGAATCGTTACATTCTCCCCCCGTTATAAAAATTTCGTCCTCGAAATTTTACGCGTCAACTACTTCCTTTTGAGGAAATAGGTGGGGGTATTTCTTCCGAAATTCGTCCTTTCGTTCCCATGTATATTCTGGGCCTCGTTGCGAGTTCCACCTAACTTTGACCAACGAGATCTTATTGTGTCTAAGTTGCTTGATTTTCCCGTCCACTATTTCTATGGGTTCCTCTACGAAATTAAGCTTATCGTTTAATTGGACACCCTCTAGTGGTAACACCGATGTCTCATCCGACAGACACCTTTTCAAGTTCGACACGTGAAACACGTTGTGAACTGCACTTAATTCACCAGGCAGTTCTAATCGGTATGCTACTGGACCGATTTTTGCAGTAATGTCGAATGGTCCAATGTATCTAGGGGCTAACTTCCCCGCCTTTCCAAATCTGACTACTCCTTTCCAAGGTGATACTTTCAAATACACTTTATCACCTTTCTCAAATGATAACGGTTTTCTACGGGTATCGGCATAACTCATCTGCCGATCCCGTGCGGCCTTCAGATTGTTCTTAATTTCAAGGATTTTGCTGGTCGTTTCCTGGACCAGATCTGATCTAATAACCTGTGTGTCGCCCACTTCAGTCCAGCAGAGTGGTGATCGGCACTTCCGTCCATACAATGCTTCGTAAGGTGCTGCCTTTATACTGCTATGGTAACTGTTATTATAGGAAAATTCAACGAGTGGGAGATGTTGATCCCAATTTCCCTTAAAATCCAGTACGCATGCACGAAGCAAATCCTCCAGTGTTTGGGTGGTCCTCTCAGACTGACCGTCGGTCTGAGGGTGGTAAGCTGTGCTTAGATCAATACGCGTTCCCAGCGCTTCTTGTACAGCGTGCCAAAGATTGGAGGTGAAATGGCTATCTCGATCGGAGATGATTGAGATGGGTATCCCATGACGAGACACAATTTCATTTATATAAATCTGCGCAAGTCTTTCGGTGTTATAATTATTTCTAATCGGAATAAAATGTGCCAACTTGGTTAGTCGATCCACGATTACCCAAATTGCATCGTGTCCACGGGACGTCTTAGGGAGATGTGTCACAAAATCCATCGTGATTTGCTCCCATTTCCATTCGGGAATTTCTGGTTGTTGTAACATCCCCGAGGGTTTTTGGTGCTCCGCCTTAACCCTCGCACACGTCGTACACTTGCCGACGTATGTGGCTATATCCTTTTTTATACCCGGCCACCAGTAGAACTCCTTCACATCCTTGTACATCTTATCCGATCCCGGATGTATGGAATATTTCGATTTATGCGCTTCGTCCATGATTAATTCTCGGAGGTCATGGAGGGCCGGGATCCAAATCCGATTTTTGAAATAGAGAATTTCGTCCACGCGCTGTTCGAAATTCTTCTCGTTACCGTAAAGTCCCTCTTTTTCCAATTGTTCCTCTTTCAACGCTTCGCGTTGAGCGACTCGAACCAGGTCCGAAAGGTTCGACTGGACTATCATTTCCAGTGCTCGCACTCGCAATGGCTTAACCCGATCCTTCCTACTCAGGGCATCGGCTACGACGTTAGCCTTGCCGGGGTGATAACGGATGTCACAGTCATAGTCGCTTAACAACTCGACCCATCTTCGTTGCCTCATATTCAGTTCTTTCTGATCGAATATGTGTTGCAAACTTTTATGATCGGTGAAGATGGTGCACTTTGTACCGTAGAGATAATGTCTCCAGATTTTAAGTGCGAAGATAACTGCTCCCAGTTCTAAGTCATGAGTAGTGTAATTTTTCTCGTGTATTTTTAACTGTCGAGAAGCATAGGCTATAACCTTATTATTTTGCATCAACACGCATCCTAACCCTCTCCGGGATGCGTCACAATACACGACAAAACCATCGTCTCCGTCGGGGAGACTTAAGATCGGCGCTTGGCACAATCTTTGTTTTAGCGTTTGAAACGCCGTTTCCTGCTCTTCACCCCATTAATACTTTCGATCTTTTTGGGTCAGAAGGGTTAAAGGTTGGGCGATGCTGGAAAAGTTCTCTATAAATCGACGATAATATCCAGCTAAGCCTAAGAATTAGCGGATTTCCTTTGGCGATTTAGGCGCTTGCCAATTCTTAACTGCTTCAACCTTACTTGGATCAACGTGTATTCCTTGATGGTTTATAACGTGACCAAGGAATTGCACTTCTTGTAACCAGAAGTTACACTTGGAGAATTTTGCATACAACTTCTCCTGATTTAGAAGCTCTAAAATTAATCTTAAGTGTTGTTCGTGCTCTTCTTTACTCTTCGAGTATATCAAAATATCGTTAATACACACGATGACGAATTTATCGAGGTAGGGTTTACAGACTCGATTCATGAGATCCATAAACACTGCTGGCGCATTTGTTAGCCCGAAAGGCATAACTAAGAACTCGTAATGGCCGTAGCGAGTCCGGAATGCGGTTTTTGGGATATCCTCCTCCTGAATTCTAACCTAATGGTATCCCGATCTAAGATCAATTTTTGAGAAGTAGCTCGCACCTTGTAGTTGGTCGAACAGGTCATCGATTCGGGGGAGAGGATACCTATTTTTGATTGTCAACTTGTTCAATTCCCTGTAATCAATGCACATTCTAAGGCTCCCGTCCTTCTTTTTCACGAAAAGTACAGGTGCACCCCACGGGGAATAACTGGGACGTATAAATCCTTTATCCAACAATTCTTGCAACTGGTTGGATAATTCTTGCATCTCGGATGGTGCAAGTCGGTAGGGCGCCTTAGCAACAGGGCCAGCTTGTGGTAATAAGTCGATTCTGAATTCGACCTGTCGGGTTGGCGGTAATCCAGGAAGTTCTTCTGGGAAGACTTGTGGAAACTCGCGTACCACTGGAATATCATCCACCCGTTTCTCCTCAGAATCAGTGGCCGTCAAGCTTGCTAGATACGCCACGTATCCTTGGCGTATGTATTTTAACACCTTGAGGTGGGATATAAACGGTATCATATTGCCCGACTTCTCACCCTGCACTAATACCTCTTCGTCATCCGACACCCGGATCTTGACGATTTTCTTTTCACAGTTTATTTCTACCTTGTTACGTGCTAACCAATCCATTCCCACTATCACGTCGAAACTACCCAATTCTACCGGTAACAAGTCAATCAGAAAGGATTGTTCGTTCAGAATAAAAGGGCAATTCCGAATTATCTGATTAACTATCATGGTTTTACCGTTAGCGACTTCTACGGTGGAAGGTTCGATGGTTTCACTAATTGGAAGGTTTGCAATCGATAGGAATTTAACAGAAACAAAACTTCTATCGGCGCCTGTATCAAATAATACAGAAGCGTAATGATCAGAGACGAGGAATGTACCTGTCACTACGCTGGGGTCCTGGCGTGCTTCGTTCGCCCCCATCACAAATGCTCGGCCTCGCGCTGGGTTGGATGACGATGCCGGACCCGCGGTTTGCCGCCCATTTCCTCCCTGGTTCAGTTTCGGACAGTTTCTCTTGAAGTGCTCTGTGCTGCCGCATTCAAAGCAAGCACGGCTGGTGGTCATCACTTGATTTCCTTGTGGTTCGGTTGTCGGGCTGGTTGGGTCCTAAATGGCTGCGCACGGATAGGTTGCGGTTGTCGGTTCAGGTTGTTCAGGTTTGTCCTACATCTCGGTGCGGAGTGCCCTTCCCTGCCACACCGATGGCACACTACCACCCTGCACTCGCCTCCATGTTGGTAATCGCATTTCCCACACCTGGGAAACGTCCTTGTCTGCGGTTCTTGCCTTCCGCCCGAACTAGTCATGGCGTAGTTCTGGGCAGCGGGCCTAGCACGTTTACCTTGCTGCTTTTCCTGAATCCTATGGTCATGTGTACCCCGCTTTCCCCCAGCGGATTTTCCCGCCACCTTCAGTGACCCGCTCCTTACGAAGTCATACGTAACGATACCAGCTTGCGTCACCGCACCCTCATACGTCTGGTGTCCCCCAGAATTGACTATACTCCTTACAACTGGAGTTAGCCCCCAAATATAACGCTCAACCCTCTTCGACTCTGGGGTGACCAACCATGGTACCAATCGCGACAACTCATTAAACCGGTTTGTATAACCCAAATGGTCTGCCCCCTGCATCTCCAGGTTCCACAATTCATTTTCTAATTTCTGCAATTCGTTTTTCGGGCAGAAATGTTCCAGTACAAGAGCCTTAAGCTCTGTCCAGGTCATGCGGTT
This sequence comes from Bidens hawaiensis, assembly GCF_021521415.1. Classification (NCBI taxonomy): domain Eukaryota; kingdom Viridiplantae; phylum Streptophyta; class Magnoliopsida; order Asterales; family Asteraceae; genus Bidens; species Bidens hawaiensis. The sequence continues at coordinate 12,172 of NW_027501668.1, read as the reverse complement.
TGTCGCCGCCTGACCCCGGGTCTGCACTATCGTGTTCCACCATGTCAAGGCATGGTCCGTGAATGTGCAGGTGGCGTACTTTACAACACAGTCCTCGGGGCAGTTGCTGATGTTCACAACTGATTCTATTTTCTCGATCCACTTAACCAACCCATTTGGTCCTTCAGACCCGCTAAACTCTAAAGGTTTGCACAACATAAAGTCTTTGATCGAACATCCCCTGGATGCAGGAATCGGTTCAGTACGGTTTGTCTCTACAGTTGGTATAGGGCCATTACTGTCCGTAACGACCACTTTAGGCGGTGCGTCATTACTCGGAATCGTGTTATCATTCTGTGGAGGATTAACATTTTGTTCCCCGTCATTATTGGTGGTCGTTTGATTGCTCGGAGGGGTTGGATTGGTCGAATTATTAATACTGGCGGCGATGCGCGATACTATATCCGGTATCGCCGCCTCCAACTGTTGAGCAATCAAACGGCTCACATCTACTTCCGACATTTGAGCTGATCGTTTTGGTGCCATTCTACACATCGTCAGAAAATACATATAATTAATACAAGTTTCAATCATAAAACACAACAAATATTCCATTCATTATCAAACATTAGTACATATTACATCCATGTCAGTTCACATACTTTTCCTGTCATCATTACATAAGTTAAGTTTTCCTACATGGGGCCTATGTCGGCATCATCTCGACATAACCCACAATGGGTCAGTGCTTGAATGATACCCAAAAGTATCTATAACGATATACCCCAAAAGAGACCCCCTAAGGGCCAGTGGTTGTATTATAACTACCCAAGATTCACTCTATGTTAGCATCACCACTAACTGCTTACACAGAGTATCAAAAAGCGGTCCCTGTCTACTCCCATCCTAACACAACTAAACACGGTGGTATACCAACCCCACCAAAACAGCCACCAACACCACCATCACAGCCAGCATAACCCGGATCCGCGTCTCCATCCGGCCGATCATCCACTGGGAGTATGAGCACTCCCTCTTCAGCTGCGAAATCGCGTACTGGTGGTCCAGTATGCAATCCCCCAGGTACATCCGCCTCTGCACTCCCACTGTCAAGGCGGCGGAGTGCTCATTCACCTGTTCGGTGAGCACTCGGAGCCATGCCGCCGCATCCCTTTCCTGCCTAGGGAGGCCCCACACGGGTGGAGTCACAGGCTCGGGCTGGGAGCGGGAGGACTCGCCCCTGCGGGTAGCAGGTCTGGGTGGGGCGAGGTAGGTGGGACATGTGGGACACTGATCCGCGCCGTGAGGCGGGGTCCGAATCCGGGGGGAACAGGGATGGCCTGTGGTGCGGGCGGGGTAGGAGATCTGACAATCCTGACTGGGGAGGACTGGCCAGAGCTCCTACGACTAGCCTCGCTAGGCTCCGAGCTGGATGATACGTGTAGGCTCCCAGAGTTCCCGGAGCTGACTTCCTCCGGGTCCTCCTCCACCGACAAACTAGGAGTCCTCGACATTCTTTCCTGCACACAAGTTAACAAACATATAGTTCTTTCCATAGTGTAAATCATAAACAAATTAATATGCACTTACTTATACAACTTGACCACATAACTATATTATCATATATTTGCACATATGTTGCCAATTTTACCTATTAAAGTCCCCCGTGACTTCCCCTGAATTCCCTCGTGCGGACAAGTCTGTTATTATGTTCCGGACCATAATAACTCACTTGTCCATCCAAGTTCATCCAGACCTTGTCACAATAATTTATTAGTTGATATTCAGATCCTATAACACTTGAGCTACTGGTTATATTTTAGGTATTTTTTAAAGACATCCTAATTCTTTATAACCAATGGCTCTGATACCAAGTTCTGTAACACCCCGTAACCGCAGCGGAAACGTAAACGGTATGCAACAGACACATCTGATATCAACAGCATTGCTTATAAAGAAAACACCACTACAATAATTTAAACGTATTACATTGTTCCGAGTTTCGTTACCGACTAGGCGTTATCACATAAGTTTTATCAATAGTATGTTAACATGTTTAATACAAAATATAGACCCTTAAGCTTCCACAAAATAGCACACATCATCAAGCACGTATCACTCATTCCAATTTGGGTGTACCTAGAAAGCATGTAAAGAAAACGGGTCAACTACGAATAGTTGGTGAGTTTCACTAATTTAAATAAACCATGACAAATCATTTTAATAATCATATATTAACGATGTAATTATGCTGAGCCTACAAGTGAAACCTCTGTTAACCCAGAAACACATTTAATAACCGCTGGGGACACTGTTAACCCAGAAATACATTTAATAACCCCTGGGGACACTGTTAACCCAGAAACACATTTAATAACCTCTGGGGACACTGTTAACCCAGAAACACGTTTAATAACCTCTGGGGACACTGTTAACCCAGAAACACGTTTAATAACCTCTGGGGACACTGTTAACCCAAAAATACATTTAATAACCTCTGGGGACACTGTTAACCCAGAACACTGTTTCGGGCCTGTAACACCCCGTGACCGCAGCGGAAACGTAAACGGGATGCGACAGACACCCCTGATATCAACCACATTGTTTATAAAGAAAACCGAATGCATTAATATACTTCAAAATTACATTATCTCATTTTTCATTACCGTCTAGCTGATACGCACATCGTACAATACGATTCATAATTCTATCTGTTATAATGTATTCTAACGTCCAGCACGCAAACTTTACAAACATCAAGCACTTAGCACGTAATCAATCACTTTATCTTAGTTGTACCTGAAAAGCATGTGAGAAAACGGGTCAACTACGAATAGTTGGTGAGTTTCACAATTTTAGTAAACCATGATAGATCCATATCATAATATAATATTATCTGGGGACACTGTCAACCCATAAATACATTTAATAACCTCTGGGAACTCTGTTACCCCAGAAACATACTTCCAATAACCTCTGGGAACTCTGTTACCCCAGAAACACATTTAATAACCTCTGGGAACTCTGTTACCCCAGAAACATACTTCCAATAACCTCTGGGAACTCTGTTACCCCAGAAACACCTTTAATAACCTCTGGGAACTCTGTTACCCCAGAAACATACTTCCAATAACCTCTGGGAACTCTGTTACCCCAGAAACTGTTGCGGGACCTTACAATATTAACAACTCAAACAATTACCATTTCAATACATTACCGTACGATTCCCGTACATTAACATTATATAAATACATTCATTTCCATGCGTTCAGCACGTACTTAATCATTTTGATAGAAACATGCTTTCCGCCCCGGGAAAATATTTAAAACAGTTCAGTAAAAGGGGCTCGTGAAAACTCACCTTAGCACATGCAAGTAGGTAACAACAATCAATATCAGTTAACTCGTCCAATCTGTAATATGATCCCTACGATCATTATTATACGATTATTGTTTATATAATCTTTAATTTTATCAATCGGTACACCTGGGGACACTGTCAACCCAGCACTGTACCCGTTCTGGGGGCAAGGTTAACCCAGAAACACTTCTCCGGACTCAGATTGTGATGTCGTTTAGAGTTCCAAGGTCACAACTACTATTAGTCGTTTTTCTCGTTTTGCGTGCCTAGCACTGTTATCCGTTTTTATGTTTCAAAAATGAGTTTGGTCACACATGACCCGAGAATAGTGGTTGACGGATAATTTAATTAAAGATGTGAAATTATAGCTCGGTTTAGACGTCCCGATTGGCCGCGGGACCCGTTTCCGTCTTTGGCGTACCGGAAACTATTAAAATAGATTAAAATTACTCAAATCATCCGAATTATTTTCGGATGATTTATTTTTACTTGTTTAGCTCATTTATATGAACATAGTTCATTTTTAGGGTTTTTGTACACCAGTCAGCTCGCTTAAGCGAACTTCACCGGTTAACGCGTTTTACTTTAAAAGTTTGATAATTAGCACAAATAATTATCCGTTTACTCTCGGATCTTGAAATTTTTCACAAATCACTTTTTAACAGTGGGGAATTTTATAAAAATATTTCCAGAATTAATTCTTATATTTAAAATTTACTTATCTATTTTTAAACACCATTTAAACACTAAATATGTCGTAAATACCAAACGATCTTAGAAAAATCCCAAATTTCTCCTGGATGTCCCCTGCCATCCACATAGTCCTCTGTAATTTTTCCAAAACCAAAATCTTCTTTTAAATGCCATTTTTACTAAAACCGAGCTAGAAATCCCTAGAACTCGTTTAACCGAAAAGCCTACTTAGACTTCTTCAACGTACCTCAAATATTTTGTGTGACTTATACATGATATGAAAAGCTTATCCACAATTGTTCAGAATTTTTCATGATATTTAACTATTTTTCACCATTTTTGGCCAAAACCGAGCATTAAATTCACCAAATATTCATCCTTCATCCAAAAATTACCAAAAATTTACAGAACTCATATTTCCATGTGTTTAACACCTCTGTAAAATTTCGTGACCTAACTCTAAACTACCAACAATCTGTCCAAAAACACATACACCGACAAAAACCGAATATACCTTTCGTTTTCCGCCACTACAAGCTACAAACTCGTCTTTCCGCCTTATCTACTACTAAATACAGAGCCTACAAACAACATACCACAATACCAAGCAAGTTATACTCACGATCAAGCCATTTCTTTCATGGTTTCGGTTATGATCCCAAAAACAAGGATTTAACCGTAAAAATTCGTTTTTGACTCGTTTAACTCATTTCTTGGACCAAGATCCTTTGTATAACCCGTAAACATCACTTGATCATGCAAGAATCGGTTTCATCTCGGGTTTTCACCCATTTTTCATTTGAAGCCTCATTTTCTTGAAAGAAAACTTAAGAAAAGAAGATAAACACGATTACAACTCGGTTTTTACCTTGTGTTCTTGCTTGAAAACTCGGGTTTTTGATCAAAGGTTTGAGAGAGTTGAAGGTTTGTTGAGTTGGGTGTGTGAAAAAAGAAAATGAAATGGTTTGTGGGTGTGTGTGTTCCGATCGGAACTATTGGATGGGTGAGGTGGGACCCACTTGTTCAATCTAGTCCACTCATTTGGATTTCCATGATCTGCATAATGTTTTGGATAATCTGGTTCAGTTCGTTTTTCGGTTAAACGTTTAATTCGGCTTAAAACGAGGCTAAAACGGTTGTTTTTCGGTTTAAAAATGAAATTTATATAAAACCGATTTAAAAACTTTAAAAACTTAAACCATGACTTTTATTAACTTAAAACATCATATTATTAATTATCGCGCATCTTTTTCGGCTTGATCGATCATCTCTTGCTCGGTTTGGTATTGAAGGTTTCGTTTAATGTACCGACGTACCATTAAATCGAAATTCTCTTTCTGTGCCGTAAATCACTTATCCCGAAGCTTTAATACTTCGTAGTCATCACTAAATATCATATATCTCGTCTATAATTGAACCCTCGAATCATTCGGGTTTCAATAACTATCGATCGTTCGATCGCATATTCAATACGGTGAATTATATATTCACGTACAATCAATACAACGAATCATGTTTTCTCGTATAATTACCATGGTAACTCATGTACCCGACGTTACATATGACGTAACTAACGTCTACCGGTTAGGGTATACCTGGTTTCGTCGGAATCGTTACATTCTCCCACCGTTAAGAAATTTCGTCCTCGAAATTTTACACGCCCACTATCTCCTTTCGAGAGAAAGGTGGGGGGGTTTTTCCTTCAGAATTCACCCTCGCGTTACCAAGTATAATCTGGTCCTCGCTGTGAATTCCACTTAATCTTAATTAATAAAGCTTGGTATGTCCAAACTGTTTAGTTATTCCCGTCTACTATCTCTACCGAATTAGTTATGATATCAAGTATGTCTTCTATGAGTACTTCTATTACTAGTACTTTCGTTGCCTCATTGCTTAGGCACTTTTCAATCCGTATACATGGCAAAACATCATGTATAGTACTTATCCCCTGGAGTACTTTAATCGATAAACTAAATGACCAATCATGGAAATACTTTCATGAGGTCCAATATATTACGGAGTTATTTTCGGTTTTGCCAAACCTCATATCACCTCTCTAAGGTGATGCCTTAAAAATACCTTGTCACCTCTTTCCAGTGACAATGGTTTCCTTTGAATGTTGGCATAAATCCTTTGCCAATCTCGCGCTGCTTTCAACTTACCTTAAATATTATAAATCCGATTGATTGTTTCTCGGGTCAATTCAAATCTTATGACTCGATCGACGCCCATTTTCAATTTAACAAATTGGAGATAACTGCTTCACCCATAGAAAGCTTCAAGCTCTCGATGCTTCCTTCCCCTCCTTCCAATAATGGAAGTAGGATGACTATTTCGATCTGAGATCATTGAAAATGGTACTCCACGACGAGTTATCATTTCAACATCATGAATTTGGGCGAGAATTCATTGTGGTAATCGTCATAGATTGGAATGAAATGCGAGGATTGGTTAATCGATCCGCGATTACCCAATTTTCCTCATGCCTTTGATATATCTTGGGAATTTGCATCCCGAAATCCAGTGTAATTTATTCCCACTATCATTGGCGAATTTTCTGTCATTGTGGCGTTCCCAAGGGTTTTCGGTATGCAGCCTTATCTCTTGCATAACTTAAATTTTCACCAACATACGTAACCATATCTTTCTCCACTCTCGGTCATTAACAAAATCTTTTCAGATATTCGTATCATCAATAGTCCAATCCGATCCCGGATGTATGGAATATTTCGATCTATGCGCTTCGTCCATGATTAATTCACTAAGGTCATGAAGGGTCGGGATCTAAACCCGATTTTTTTGAAGTAGAGAATTTCGTCCACGCGCTGTTCGAAATTCTTCTCAATGCCGTAAGGTTCCTTCTTTTCCAATTGTTCCTCTTTCAACGCCTCACGTTGAGCGACTCGAATCAGGTTCGAAGGTTCAACTGGACTATCATCCCCAACGCCCTCATTCGCAATGGCTTAACCCGATCTTTCCTACTCAAGGCATCGGTTACGACGTTAGCCTTGCCGGGTGGTAACGGATGTCACAGTCTTAATTGTTTAACAACTCGACCCATATTCGTTGCCTCATATTTAGTTCTTTCTGATCGAATATGTGATGCACACTTTTATGATCAGTGAAGATGGTGCACTTCGTATCGTAGAGACAATGTCTCCACATTTTAAGTGCATAGATAACCGCTCCCAGTTCTAAGTCGTGAGTAGTGTAATTTTACTCGTGTACTTTTAACTGTCGGGAAGCATAGGCTATAACCTTAATATACTGCGTCAACACGCATCCTAACCCTTTACGCGATGCGTCACAATACGCGACAAAACCATCGTCTCTATCGGGGAGACTTAAAATCGGCGCTTGGCACAATTTTAATGGTTTCTATCTTATTTGGTTCTATGTGAAATCCTTGTTGCTTTACAACATGACCAAGGGATTATGCATTCTTTATTCAAAATCACATTTCAAAAATTTCGCGTACAACTCCTCTTGCTTTAACATTTCCACAATTTTCCTTATCCGTCGCTCGTGCTCTTCTTTACGTTGCGAATATATTAAAATATCATCAATGAATGTTATGACAAATTTGTCAAAATAAAGTTACAGACTCGGTTCATGAGTTCCATGAATGCTGCCGGCGCATTTGTTAGCCCCGAAAGGCATAACTAAGAATTCATAATGGTCGTAGCGAGTCCGAAACACTGTTGTTGTAACGTCTTCCTCTTGGATCTCTCATTTGGTGATAACTATATCCACGATCAATTTTTCTAAAAATAAATCGTCCCTTGCAGTTGGTTAAACAGATCATTCACTTCGAAGAAGTGAGCACCTACTCTTGATCGTCACTTTATTCAATTCACCCTAATCAACACATATCCTATCACTTCCATCCTTCATTTCCCAATTAAAACTGGTGCACCCCATGGTGACTAACTAGGTCGTATAAAATCTTATCCAGCAATTCTTGTAACTGATTGGATAATTCTTGCATCTCAGGCGGTGCAAGTCGGCAGGATGCTTTAGCAACAGGGCCAGCTTGAGACATTAAATCGATTCTGAATTCGACCTGTCGGGTTGGCGGTAATCCAGGGAGTTCTTCTGGGAAAACTTGTGGAAATTTGCGCACCACCGGGATATCTTCTATATGTTTTCTTTTAAATACTTTGGCAATCACGTTTGTCAAATACACCACGTCTTCTTGTCGTAAATATTATAACATCTCAAGATGAGATTTGAGTGGCAACATAATACCGTACACTTTTCTCTGTATGTTATATATTTTTCTGTACCCAACACATATATATTTCTATATATTTGTGTTTCTCCTTCTAATCATCTTCTGTTCATATTTGATTTCTACTTCATGTTGAGTTAGCCAATCCATGCTAACCATTACGTCAAAACTTCTTTGCATTACTGGTCGTAGGTCAATAAGGAAAGGTTAATCGTTCAGAATAATAGGACAATTCCGTACAATTTAGTTAACCATTAGGGATTTACCGTTAGCGATTCTACAGTATAGGGTTCTATAGTTTCACTAATCGGTATCTTTCCATAGGGTAGGAGGTTAGCAGGAACTAACTTCTATCGACGACCGTAAAAATATCACTGAAGCCTATTGATTTAAAACTACAACGTACTTAACACCACTTTTGGATCATGACGTGCTTTATTTGAATTACTCACAGAAGCACGGCTCCTTGCTTGATCAGAGGTTGATGCTTGTCATGAGGTTCATCTTCACTGCCACGTTCATAGCAAGTACAACTGTTTGGCATAATTTGATTTCTTCGGATGGATTGCTATTGAAGTTGTTGGGCTCGGAGTGGTTGTACATGAATGGGTTGGGGTTGCAGGTTCTCATGGCTTCAGTTGGTTCTACGAATGGGGCATTACGTCCATCTTTACCATACCTGTGGCCTACTATCACCCGACATTCTTCTTTCTGCCGATAACTATATTTTCCACATTTAAGGAAGGACCCTTTATGCGGTTCATGTTTTCGCAACAGAACTAGTCTTAGTATAATTCTGGGTTGTAGGACGTACCTACTTATTCGCAAGTCTATCTTGCACTATACCTTTACCATTTCCCTTCTTTAACACTCGACGTTTCACCTAACGTCCTTTCATTCCCCTTCCCATAGAATCAAATATATCAATGCTGGCTTGCGACACAACCCTTCCAAAGGTTGTATATTTTACAGGTTTGACTATACTCCTTATCGATGGAGTTAGTCCCCAATATTGCACTTACTTCGCTTAGTTTCAGGAGTAATTAGTCATGTTACCAGACATGACAATTCCTTTAAACGATTAGCGCGTTCTAAGTGATCAGCACACAACATTTCTATCTTTCATAGATCAGTTTCCAATCTCTGAGTTTAATTACTCGAATAAAAGTGCTCTAGCACAAGAATTTTAAATCCTGACCATATTATCTGAGCAATAATTTTTCTAGCTATAAATTTGTACCATCGTGTCCCATCACGATACAACATAATCTACCAACATACCTGTAGCATATTTCACTACACAATGTTCTAGACTCTTACCAATATTCTTAACCATTTCGATCTTTTCTATCCACTCGCTAATCCATTCCTCCCTTTACCATCAGTAAACTATTAATAATTTCCTTACCACAAACAACAACATATCCTTCATACCGGATCTAATTCATTACGACTACTATTCATGTTTAGTTTATAACTAATACTTGTAGTTATAATAGTATTCGGTGTAACATTTTCACTCTTAGTAATTACATTAAGAGTTGAAATATTCATAATCATGTGATTGCTCGATCTATAATTCTGTGATCACATTTGCATCAACACTAGCAGTGAACAGTGATACGACATTCGGTATCATCATCTGCTATCTTTGAGCAATCAACTGAATCATATCAATCTCCATCATTGGAGTTACTCTTTTTATGTCATTCTGCCGTACTCATCCCGTACGCAGTAATCAATACTAATCTCACCATATAACTCGTTACCAGCTCAATCATAACAACAGGTACACATACACACCAAATATTATCACATATATTACACATACCGGCATCTAGTATATATGTCCCACAAATATAATAACATATGGACTTAACCTGACATCGGTTAACGTTTAAATATGTTTCATAACCCTTGTCACCAACTGACATATAGACCTTTCTCAACAAAGATCAATGTTTAATATGCTCGATTTCAATATCCTTTTGCATGTCAGCATAACCGATACATGCTCACCGTGAGCACCGAATGGTTACGTACCACGGAGTTATAATATCCGTGTCTATTCGTATATCCGGCATACACAGTATACCTCCTACGAACGAACGACCAACTATGACATAATGATTCCAACACTTCTTTGTGTGTAGGTAATCATTCTATTCGAGCATACATGGGTGTAAACATCTAACGGATGTAAGGATAACATAGGAAGTTATTAGAATAGGCGGTACCGGTGTTGGTAGGGTATGGGATTTATCAAATTTTGGTTGGGAGTGACGGTTACTAGACATTTCTGGTTAATGTCAAACGGGAGATTTGATTTGGTACCATCATAACTATAACCCGATAAGTCCGACTTATCACCAACCGATGCTCTAGAAATTTCAGCATCCTCGGTACTTTTTATTATCACATCCCCCGGTTCCTTATCCGGGTCTTATTTCCCAATACTTGAACCCACAAGATATGCACACGTATATATATATATACACACTAGCACATATAAATAATATTATATACTGTACACATATGTTGCCATTTTTACCTATTAATGTACCCCGTGACATTCCCCTGAATTCCCTCGTGCGGACAAGTCTGTTATTATGTTCCGGACCATAATAACTCACTTGTCCATCCAAGTTCATCCAGACCTCGTCACTATAAATTATTAGTTGATATTCAGATCCTATAACACTTGAGCTACTGGTTATATTTTAGGTATCTTTTAAAGACATCCTAATTCTTTATAACCAATGGCTCTAATACCAAGTTCTGTAACACCCCGTGACCGCAGCGGAAATGTAAACGGGATGCGACAGACACCCCTGATATCAACCACATTGTTTATAAAGAAAACCGAATGCATTAATATACTTCAAAATTACATTATCTCATTTTTCATTACCGTCTAGCTGATACGCACATCGTACAATACGATTCATAATTCTATCTGTTATAATGTATTCTAACGTCCAGCACGCAAACTTTACAAACATCAAGCACTTAGCACGTAATCAATCACTTTATCTTAGTTGTACCTGAAAAGCATGTGAGAAAACGGGTCAACTACGAATAGTTGGTGAGTTTCATAATTTTAGTAAACCATGATAGATCCATATCATAATATAATATTATCTGGGGACACTGTCAACCCATAAATACATTTAATAACCTCTGGGAACTCTGTTACCCCAGAAACATACTTCCAATAACCTCTGGGAACTCTGTTACCCCAGAAACACATTTAATAACCTCTGGGAACTCTGTTACCCCAGAAACATACTTCCAATAACCTCTGGGAACTCTGTTACCCCAGAAACACCTTTAATAACCTCTGGGAACTCTGTTACCCCCAGAAACATACTTCCAATAACCTCTGGGAACTCTGTTACCCCAGAAACTGTTGCGGGACCTTACAATATTAACAACTCAAACAATTACCATTTCAATACATTACCGTACGATTCCCGTACATTAACATTATAAAAATACATTCATTTCCATGCGTTCAGCACGTACTTAATCATTTTGATAGAAACATGCTTTCCGCCCCGGGAAAATATTTAAAACAGTTCAGTAAAAGGGGCTCGTGAAAACTCACCTTAGCACATGCAAGTAGGTAACAACAATCAATATCAGTTAACTCGTCCAATCTGTAATATGATCCCTACGATCATTATTATACGATTATTGTTTATATAATCTTTAATCTTATCAATCGGTACAACCTGGGGACACTGTCAACCCAGCACTGTACCCGTTCTGGGGGCAAGGTTAACCCAGAAACACTTCTCCGGACTCAGATTGTGATGTCGTTTAGAGTTCCAAGGTCACAACTACTATTAGTCGTTTTTCTCGTTTTGCGTGCCTAGCACTGTTATCCGTTTTTATGTTTCAAAAAT
>NW_027501667.1:0-47358 GCF_021521415.1 Bidens hawaiensis | reverse complement strand
GACAAAGTTGAACATGGGTCAATTTTAAGCATCATTGTCTTAAGTTAAAAAAATGGATGAACTTTCCAGACGGGCGAAGTTAGATGATGGGCGAAGTTTATTCTATTATTCAAATTTTTGTTATGTATTTCGTATTATGGATTAAACTTTTAAACTTTTGGTTACTTGGTTATTTGGTCGTTAAGTTTAAATCTTTTGGCCGAAGTTTAAGGCGAAGTTGACTATTGGTCAACTTTAAGGAGTTTGTTTATAAGTTATATAATAGGCGAAGTTAACTGGTGTGCGATGTTACCTGTTGGGCGAAGTTACCCTAACTTCGCCTCCTGAGTTTTCCAAATCTATATAAGTGGATCGGTGGTCAAACTAGTCAATTTTTCCAAACTTTTGGTCCAACCTCCTCATCTAAAACCCTCTGCGAACTTATTCACTTGAATCAAACCTCATTATAATCAGTTTTTCGTCAGTGTTAAAGGTTTGTTGCATCATAGTGTCACATAATTCTTATTCTCAGGTTGCTAATCTGGTCTGCAATGTATGATTTTGCTCTCGTCCTTTATCAATCCCTATAATCACATAGTTCGATCGATTAAAGGCTGTTTTATTTTTAACATATCATCCATTATATTAATCGTCGTTATACCTATCATAGCCTACCCTCTGATTGCACCGTGTTTTGTTAAATCAAATGGTTGATTTTCTTAATGAACAGGGGCGAAGTTAAGTTTGGGTGAACTTAGGCTTTGGCGAAGTTAGGATTGGGCGAAGTTGAACTTAACTTCGCCCCCCTTAAAACTTGTTTTTAACACCGTCTGTTCAATAAACTATAACCTCGCCTGGGTAGTTTTGACCTTGCTACATTCTGTATCTGGATGCCTCTAATCAAGCGAAGTTCTATACCCAGCGAAGTATACAACTTCGCCACAACATAACTTCGCTCCTGATAAACGGCGAAGTTATAACCTGTTGAGGTACTGATCTGAATTGGCTCGTTTGTTTTTGCAGATATGGCTGCTGCGGCTGGTGGTGGTGCTGGTGGAACTGGTGGTGACGAAGGCGGAGGTGATAAGAGACAGTTTTTTCCGAGTCACAATATGTATATCACCCTGGATCCGGATGCTCGAGGAATTGACAATTACCGTGTGATCATTTCGTTTCTCATACGCTCACGCATCTTTCATGCTATTACTACTACTCTTCCGATCTCACTACCGAACATTGAAGATTTCTGGAATATGGTTGAGTATGACTGTCGTGTTGATCCACCTGTGATGCTGCTACAGTTAACAATCAAGTGGTACAGTTCTCAGCCGATCAAATAAGGGTAGCTTTACAGTTGAGGGTTGAAACTACCAATGACCCCACAGACTTTTCGGCCACTTTCCGAAATGGGGCTTTTGTTCGTATGGGGTACTCGGGTCCTTTAGAAGATTCTCATAGACGAAAGGGGTTTCTGTTAGATCAGTGGAGGTTTCTGATGCATGTGATGATAGTGTGCATGTCCGGTCGCAAAGCTGGTACAGATGGTATGGGGGCGACGATGCAATCGGCTATGACTGCTTTAACCTACAACAAGCGTTATAGTTTTAGCCAGATGATTTTTTATGAGATTGATCGTCAGAGACGTGCTGTTGCACGGGAAAGATTTTTGATGTATCCGAGATTCCTAGAGATGATTCTGAATCATGTAGATCCTAATATGCCACAACGACGTCCTATTTCGTATGTGGATAGTGTGTCTAAGAGAATCTTTACGCAATGTAAGTCATCAAGTGCTCGTAGCAGACCTGAACTTCGTCCGAGGCACACTACCATGTTTGGTTATTTAGTTAACCCTACAAATTTTGCTCCTCCGGAAGATGAGTTTATGGATCCTCCACCGCAACAGGGTAATATCCCTCAACCACCTCCTGTGGTTCAACCGCCTCTTATGGTTCAACCGCCTCCTGTGGTTCAACCACCACCCGTGGTACCACAAGCACCGCCTGCTGATCCTGTTGCAGCTCCAGAAGAACAGGTTGATCTTGAAGCTAGCTTTGGAGGACAAGGGTTCTTTGATATTGAACGGATTGATCCAGCTGCTGAAGTTCAAGCCTCAGTAGCTGAGGTGTCTGGTGTGAATATTTCCATGGTCGCTACATCTGTGGCAGATTCTGAGAGAACTGACTCTGACTCCTCTACTGACGATATCGTTGAAGCGCAACAAATCCTTGCCAGACAAGAAAGGATTCATGGCAAGCGAAAGAAAGACTCAGATGACAGTGAATCAGATTATGAGGAGGATCTATATCGTCTGGTACGACGATCAAAGAAGGAACGGGTTGGTGAAAGTTCTAGAGTTGGTGAAAGTTCGAGGGTTGTTCGTTTTTCTCCACCATCGTTATCGGGTATGACTATGTAACCTGCTACTTCAACTGTCACACTGCCGATAACCACAAGTGTTCCTTTGGTGACCACGTCGTCATCATTTGGTACTCCTCCAACCACGTTTCAGTTTACCGCACCGGAGGTTGTAGCTAGATTTGTTGAGTCGACGTTGGTTGCTACTACAGGGTTACCTGTCTCCATACCACCCACGGTTACTTTTCAGCCTACCTCTGATATTCCAGCCACTTTGGGAGTTCCACCGCCGTATGCTCAAGATATTTCCCATATGCTATTTGATTTTGATGCCACTTTGTCGGACTCCGAGAGAAATGCGGCTCTTGAACGGGTAGTTGCTGAGCAATCACGGATCAACCTTATCCAGACACAAGCTATTCAGAGGCTGGTGGCAGAAAATCAGATACAATCTTCACTCCTCGTTGAACACGGTAAACTCTTTGATGCTCTTAAACAATTCTTAGCATCTCAGGGGGAGACGAGCTGCAAGGGTGATGAATTGAGAACTAAGAAGAGGCAAGACAGACACGATGATCCCAATGCATCGAAAGATGCAGGTGGTGAGTTGCCAAGAACTGAACAAACTCTTGGGACTTCCACATCTCAGGGGGAGTCTGTTGGTCCATCAGGCGGTACAGATAGTGAGAATGTAGTGGTTGTAGATGATGATGATGATGATGATGATGATGAGTCAGTTAATGATGTATTAACAGTGGGAGAGATTGAAAAGATTGCTGTTTGTGTCAGTAGTTCAGTATCTTGTGTTTGTTTGTGTCTGTAATCGTTTAGATTGTTTGTTTTGTGTTGAATATTGTTTCTTATATGTTCGCCATGCTTTAAGTGAACTTGAAGGTCAGCGAAGTTATGAAAACTTCGCCTAGTATGTGAGGCGAAGTTGTCGAGCTTTATATACTCTTAACTTCAGCTGTTTTGGTTAAGTTTTTAGTACGATTGGTTTTGGTGATTCTTTGCATCACTTCTTGGTCCTAGCAATATATCAAGTATTATCTTATACTCTCGTGTGTTTACATATACACTCAACGTATTAATCGTCTCGACACTCGTATCGTATACGTAGGGATTCCGCACCCTCGTGATTACGAGATACTCCTGTGTAGATCCGGCTGGGAACCTACAGAAAGTATTTTTGTAATGGGATCATAATCAATAAACAAGCTTTCAAATCATTTTGGTTACCTAATTAATAACAGATAAATGAAAAATCGCAATTGCCGATATTTTTTACCCAATTAAACCCAGTCCTCGTCAAATCAGGCCCTCAAAAGTATTCAGCATTTATGTTTATGTATATAAACAAGATTATATGGGACGCACACTTAGAAAGCCACGACTAGACCTACCTCATCTCAATCATTTCAAAGTTATGGTCAAACAAAATAGTTGACCTATGACTATTATACAAGAACCACTTAGTGATGTGAACTAGTGTTAGTTGGGGAGGAATTTTTGATGATGGGTCATATGAATGGTCGTACAATCATATCCTAAATATTATTGAACTTTGTTCTTAGTATTCCTTAAAAAACTATTTATTGACTAAAACTTAGGCTCCAATACCGTACCCTCAGAGTCATCATCCCCAAAGTAATGCGTAAGCTTTCGAACGGTCTAGTGTGTGCCTTTTGACTTTTTTTTTATATTTTGTATGATTCTTTGGCATCATTCACAATACTAGACAATGGTTTTTCTATTTTCAAACATACATTGAAGAAAAAATTTATTAAATACATACATCTCTCTCTCTCTCTCTCTCTCTCTCTCTCTCTCTCTCTCTCTCTCTCTCTCTCTCTCTCTCTCTCTCTCTCTCTCTCTCCATTTGATAAATATTTCATGCACTTAGGCATATTTTTTCAAAAAAATATAACTATATTCTAATGTTTGCATAAAAGTAGATTTTTTATGAAGAGTCACCACTCTTTATTTACTCTCATAAACAAAGTAGGGTGCTATGTAAATTCAAATAATTCTCACCAACTTAGAGTTGTGGTATTATGGTAACACTTCTAGTACCTATTGACTTTCGGTTTTTCTGGTCATCCCAAGATAAGAACCCATAAAATCTCATGATTTATTAGGTATACTTTAGAAACACTCTCAGAAAAACCAATCAAAGTCGGTTGGGGCGACCAACACATCACGAAATTAAGTGTTATATATATATACACACATATATATACTAGTAGGAGAGCTCGCGCGTTGCGGCGGGGACACAGTGGGTATTCTGTCGGTAACTGTTTAGTTCATGATTGCCGTAGTCGCTTTTCCATGGTTTTATTCGACAATTTTGTGCATATGGTTATAAAATAGTTGCTTAGATACAATGTATCTACCATTTTTTAGAGCTATATGGCTTCTTTGGATACACAAAAAATTGTTTCAGCTTGGTACAGATTCGCAGTGGGTATTTAGTTTTAAACTAATTTATTAATAATTATTAAAGTAATGCAACAATTCACAACAGTATTCATTGAGAGTTAACTACAAAGTGATACGTATCAAATATGGTTAAACTTCAAATGAAAAACTATCAACTTTTAAGTTGCGCATGTCTTCATAATCTAATGATGTTAATCGAGTCTTCACGGAAAATTGCAAAAGGGAGAAACCAATCACCAACACATGATCATATTACGGAATTAATATATTTAAAAAAACATGTTACAGCTTTACAGGGTTCATGTGGTTCATTCTTACACTAAAGAAAAAGATGTACAAGTATCAATTTAGTCACTATGCATGAATTACATGATTTTGATAATAATATTTATACAATTTATTTTCATTGTTGGCAATATCTTTGAAGATATATCCCGGTAATCTTGATTCATTAACTTATATTATTTTTGTTTCCATTATGTTATATTGTTCTTAATAGTTGAAATGCATACGAAGGTAAAACATTATAGGGAGACTTGGCTATGAACTTTGTTTCTAACCAGAAATAAAAAACCATTAAACTTCCTATACACACTTATTTATGGTAGTCTGAACCAATTATCTAGTGAAAGTAATTACTTGGTAGGCGATGAGCTGGTATAGTTGACTATGCTGACTTTTCTTACTGATGTAATGCTGATATGGCATATAAAAGTAAACTTGTCTAATAAAGTTGTATATGTAAACTTGTTACATGTTTGGCACCGGTAGTGAAAGAAATGCGATATATATATTAATATTATAAAACTAAAATATTCATATACAATGGTTTATTACACAAAAGTTGTCTCGCATTACCCATTAAATAACTCTAAAGATCGTGATATAATATGCTTAAAATATGAAATATAATCACACTACTATTGGTTATAGTAGTTTAAAGTGCTACATTTTACGTCAGTGCCGCATGATTTAGTATGATTTAGTATTTAGTAGTTATCAGGTTGATGGTTTCATTATGTACGTATGTAGGCGGTTTTTAGTTATAAACGATAAACACAAATCTGTTCGGTTCGTTATAGTAACAGCCTTTGGTATAACAAAATTTATATTCCTTTCAGTTTGCGATGGAAATGGTTATATATATATATATATATATATATATATGACGTTAACTGAAGAAAATAAGTTATAATTATAACTCAAAACACAATTATGTGTTTCTCTTATAACAAAAAGAGTTTCATTAACTCATTTTGATAGCATGTTTACAAGAACTCAAGATACAGTATGCATTTACAAGATAACATGTTAAAAAGAATGAATTAGAACCGCGGTCAAAGTGACCACCATACTATCATTATTATCGCCACCACAATTCAACTTGTTTAACAAACTTAAAAAAACTCCTATTTTTCAATTAAATTAAAAACAAAAAGAAAGATCACAAAAGTTGTGATCTCACGTGCCACCACTCGCAACCAGGAGCAGAGTTAAGAGCACTATGAACATCAACTGCTTCAACTTTGTCCAAATCAGTTGATGTTGAGTTCAGTTATTTAGTTAACTCACTTAATGCATGCTGTACTTGTGGCTGGTCAATTCGGTCAAGCGGAACAGCCTCAACAACCATTATGTCTGCATAAGCAAACCCGCCGCTGATGAAAAACTTCTTACAGTGTTGCCTTCATGAACAGAAAGAAGGCCCGATTGAGCTCTGCAGTTGTCGGTACCTGCCCAGGATAAATACTCATTTGGCTCGTTGTTGCTGGAACTGTCACCATATTAACCTTTAAAACCAGAAACAAGAAAAGTACATACAGCTGCCACAAGTCATCATAAAATGATTATTGAAGCGAATTGAGCTCGAGCTCTCGTAAAGCTCGGACTCACTTATTACAACACTTTTAATTACTTAAATAGTATACATCAAAGTAACTAAATTTAGTGTAAACAAAGAATCTCTCACTTACACACAAGCACACGAGTGAAGCAAAAGCAAAAATATCTCAAGTTAGTTTTACATGAAGCAACTATTGTGTGTTCATCCATGATTGCATTTATAACACCAACATCATGTCACAATAGAATGCGCATAGTTACAAAAGATCATGTTTCAATAGAATGCATTTAGTTACAAAAAATCATGTTTCAATAGGATGCATATAGTTACAAAATATCACGTTACAATAGGATGCATATAGTTACAAATAAATGTACAATTTAAAATTCACTCAGCTTTAAACATCATGGTACAATAAGATGCACATGATTAAGTTTAAACGAACATGATCGAACAATTAATTAGACAAATATTTGTGTTCATGTTTGGGCTCACCAGTTAATTGGGTTAAGAATATTATAGAATTAGTTCTGGTTTATTTTTTGTAGTTTATTTTAGGATTTTTATTTTGTTTTGTTTTAATTGGTTTAGGGTTTCTTGTTCTTTATGTTTGGTTCTCCCATTGAAAGGGTCTATTAGTCTTGGCTTTAATATTTGTAGTCGGTTCATATAAATAAAGAGACTCTATCATAGTTTTGATCAATGTGTGTTTTCATTTCTTTCTTATTGTTTCTGAACTGACCTGTGCTATTAATACTTACCATTCTCTTACCAAATTACTCAAGTTGTTGCATTAAGTGTAGACCTGTGAAAATCAGTTCATTTAACATTAAATAAACAAACGGTCGAACAACATACAGGGTTTTTTTGTTGATGTCCGTTCGTTAAGAAAATGAATATGTTTATGTTCGTTTAGTAACAATACAAACGAGCAGTTCATGAAGTAAAGGAACAAACATAACTAAGCTAAAACCAATTATAACTAAATTTGTTATTTAAAAAATTGTGTGTTAAATATTATTACAAAAGTTATTCTTCACAACAAAACTGTAACTTGTGAATAAAACAATAGCTGAGGTTTTATGTATTGAAATGTGGACAATTTGATTATTTTAAAAACAATTTAGTTATGTTGAAAAGAGAGATAAAACCTAAACTAAATCAATTAACAGAACACGATAAGTAAAATAATTAGCTCGTTAGAGATCAAACCTAACTCAAATCATTATTTGTTATAATATAATAGTCAAATAGAAGCATGAAGACTACAAATTGAGTTGTGAAAAATAATACACTAACTTGCATAACAACTCAATATGTCACACCAGTATTATCATGACCTCTTTTTGGAGCAATGGAGTCAACTCATAAAAAAAGAAAAAAATAAGAAGACATGGTGCTACACAGCTGCTTTTGAAAATATATTTCGTACCTGAATTAGCAATGCAGATAAGGGTAACAAAGCGGGGTAAATAAGTAATATTAACATTACTTACTGTTTTCTCAGAGGCACCAATGTATTTTTTCAGTAGCTTGGGCCCTTTAACAGATATATGAACAGTAAGGAACACGACGAAGCAGCAACAACAACAATGTGCATTTTACTAAAACCAAGAGGACCATATAATAGAATATTAGATCTCATCCTTAAAGGAGCTTGTGAAAAATCGTAGGAAACTTTAAAGGCAACTCAAGCATCTGAAAATTGTAAAACATGAAATAGGATATTAGCGCATAAAGATGACAGAAGCTATAAACTACTCACTTTTAAAAAACCAAATCGTTACAAGAAATAGTTCGATGGCAGTTTGTTTAAATGAATTGTTAACTTGAAAAAGTACCGAACAAATACGAATAGGAGATGTTCGTGTTCATTCGTTTTAATTTTAACAGAACAATCAATCGAGCACAGGATCAAAACTTAAAACCAAATGAACGATACATATAAATTATTTTATTTGCGTCTAAACTTAAATCCATACATAATTTAACTTAAGAAATGTCTATTCACAGGCAACCTCATAATCAAAACATGTAACTAACATTTGCTATTTTGACATATGTACTTGTTTTTATTATCAAAGCATGTGTCAAATTCCAACTCCCACAATAATTAACAGTGGAGCATGTTCTCATTTTGATAGTACAAACCAACACAAGATTACAGAACCATTATTCGAAACTTATAATTGTAAAACTTGAATTACACAACACATGATACCCGCAACTTTTAGCTCAATTCAAACTAAAAACAAGAAACAAAGTACCTCAAATGTGATTATTCATCATCTTGATTTAATACTCTCCACAAACCCGCTGCTAAGCAGCCTCTCCACATACTTCCCCAATATATCCACCTCCAAATTCACCTTCTGCCCGACATTCTTCAACGGTATAACAAACTTCTGTTGCGTATACTCCACCAACATGAAATTAAAACACGCCTCATCGTCGAACACCTTCACCACCTTGAAACTCGTCCCATCCACCGCAATAAACCCTTTCGGCACAATAAACTTCAAAATTTCCCGCGACGTCTTCACTTTAACCCACAACGAATTGGTAGTCTTGGGGAAGAGATCATTGATGTTTTGGTTAGGGTTATGGAGATTGAGACAGCAACCATGGAGGAGATCATTACTTGCTTTTAGGATGAATTATTCGTTTTAATCGTAGGATTGAATGCCCTTTATTAATGAGATTCAATGTAGAGGTGGGTTACTGGCTATGGCTAAGTGATATGAAAAGTCTTCTCCGGCCAGTGGAAAATGACCGGAGCAATTAATATAACGGCGTCTAGCAGGAAATAGTCATTTACCATTTTTTTCTTCTAATATCTTTTATATATGTAATATAGATATATAGTGAGGAGCTTGAGAATTTTTTGAAATTGAAAACTTTGAGAACTATTTTGTGTCACGAGAAAACCCCTTGAAAAAATATTTAAAAAACCTATTAAACGAAAAAAAACAAAAAGTTTTTAAAATGTAAAAAAAAAAAAAAATTTCTTTTTCATCCAGGTTTCATAAAAACAAAAAAAAAATACTTATGCACATATGTATATTTTATTTAATCTCGATTTACATAATGTACACGCATGTGCATTATCATTTATCTTAATTGTACATATGTGTATTAAGAATAATATGTATAAAATTAAAAAATAAGTATTATACGTATATGTATAATTTTGCTAAACCGATATTTTTTTATAAAGCCCGGATGAAAAATACTTTTTATAGTTTTTTTTACTTTTTTTGTTTTTTTTTACTTTTTTTATTTTCGCTTTTTTTTTTGTTTTATAGTTTTTTTATTATTCTAAAAAATAGTTCCTTTTGCGATCCAAAATAGTTTTCAAAGTTTTTAATTTCAAAATGATTCTTACGTGATCCCAATCATATATATATATATATACTAGTCTATATGCCCATGTAACACACGGGTTAATAAAAATAATTTAAATAAACTTTTAAATTTACAAAATTAATAACATAGATGATAAGATACATAATCGGTTCATAAGATGTAAAAAATTATACGACCTTAGAAAACATAATGTTTGTCATCTTGTTTTTGACTTTATGGTCCGCATAAAAAATTAAAAGTTTATG
This sequence comes from Bidens hawaiensis, assembly GCF_021521415.1. Classification (NCBI taxonomy): domain Eukaryota; kingdom Viridiplantae; phylum Streptophyta; class Magnoliopsida; order Asterales; family Asteraceae; genus Bidens; species Bidens hawaiensis. The sequence continues at coordinate 37,128 of NW_027501667.1, read as the reverse complement.
TCCTTATCTACGTTACAGCCGACTGAATATATGTTAGTTAAAAGAATTGAGAAATTAAAGAAACGTCCATTTGATAAATATATTTCCAATTACACTATTCTGACAAATAAGTTTTACACCAACACTGTTTTAATATAAGAAACGCACTATACAAATCAAACACAGAGTTAACCGAGTCATATAGCACATGACATAAGTAAATATTCTATCATCAGATGACACAAAACTAATCAAGTAATTCTTATATCATAGCCATGTTATATATATTTGAAAACACCAATAAGCTTTTGGGAACTAACTACAATAAAAAATATGTGATGTTTCAAAAAAATTCTTCTATAAAACTTACGTGTTAATAAGAGTGTTTACAAAGTAAACAAATGGAAGAGTTCGGATGGTGAAGAAAAGAAGGGTATGAAAATTTCGAACACATAAATTTTATTGTTATGAGGAAGAACCATACTACTCGAAATTTAGATAAACATTTGAAAGGCCATGAGTATATAAGTATACTACTAAAAAGGTACAATTATCTTATAATAAAAAAATAAAAAGAAATATAATAGTTGGAAGTTTCATTGAATAGTAAAAAAAATGGGAGGTATGGTACATTTAGCAACACCTTTATAGAATTTATAAATATGAACAGGTTTTCGAATTTATAAAACAACTTATAGTTAACTATATCAATTCTTATGTGTATTTGACTACTATAAATTGAAGACTAAAAAAATTTGATGAAATTAATAGAAAAGATTCAAACATATCAAGCAAAACAAATGGATGGTAGGACAAATAATCTATTAACTAAACTTACAATCCTACAAAGAAACCATCATCCTAAAAGACCAAGACCAAGTCAAAGTCATTTTAATAGCTAGCCTATAATAAGTTGTAGAAAAGAGAATTTTAAAAGAAAACAGAAAAATATATTAGAATCTTTTTTCCTTATTTAGAAGATATCATATGTTAATGCTTTCAATCAAATGAACGTTGGAGTTCAAGAATCAAGCGTCTATTATCTTTGTTTTTATTGTATTTTCCTTTTATAACCATCTTTTTCATATGATATATTTTGTATTGTTCCATACCTTTTAAAAGATAACAAAAAAGATCAATAAAAAAGTTCGGAATCCATTTCAAAATATGGTATCAAGGTAGTGTTTATGATCTTTAGATTAAACCCGTTCAATACTACTTATCATCTTCCCGACTCTTACAACCCTCTCAACAAACAAAATGACCGACAATAATGATCTTGTTTTACAAATCATTAATCTCATCAAAACCAATTATTACAAACATAAAAACCACAAACCAGAAACATACATGGGATAGCTTGACAATAGCCGAAAACCTTCAAACCATCTGTCGCTAGACTGACAAAGTAGACATTGATAATCTCGCTTTACAAATCATCAATCTCGTAAAAATGAGACTCACGAATCTGAATACAAAAACCAAAGCCCCTCAGATAATGATGTTGGCGACCTAAAAACCAATGCTCCGACGAGAAACAACGGCACCATAAGCCACGAATCGTTGCAACAACGGTTCATGTTTGACAATTCTGAAGAGTCAATCAACGAATCCTCACCTCCTAGCGGGTTTAGGACCGGTGGATTTAACATTGAGTCGACGTCAAGGTTAGTCCCAGCTCCGGTTAATACCAGTTCTTGCATAGAAGCAGATGGTGAAGGTCATTTGGAAGGTACAGGTGATGGTGGAAGCATTGGCGGCGGCGGCGACGGTTGAAAAAAACTGAAAATGGGGGCGTGGTCTACAGGGATGGAGGTAAACGGTTGGGGGAAGATTTTCTCAAATCCTTCTTTATTTAGTCATAATCACTTTTCTTCTTCAATTTTTAAATTATTAACAAATGATCCACATGACTTTGTTCAATATGATATTGGCCAACAATACAACTTTGTTCAAAATAATACTTTTCAAAACTCAATTTCTACCAAAATGTCAAAAAATATCTCTAATGAACCCATGACAGGAGAAGAGGTCTTTGGTTATGCTAATATGGCTAAAACTTGTGAACAAATAGATAAAGCACATATATTTGATTGTGGATATGATTTTGAATTATCGAATATGATTTCAAAATCCAAACCCAAAATTGACCACATTAAAGCTGCAAATGGAGGAATAGTTCCCGTGAAATGAGGGGGGGACTATAGAAACTTTCCCAACGTTTAAGACTTTCAAATTGTCTTCATGTCCCGTCTTTGTCACATAAACTATTATCTATCAGTCATGTAACAAAGGAATTAGATTGCTCAGTATTAATGCACACCACTTTTTTGCATTTAACAAGACATTAGGACGGGGATGATTATTGGGCGTGGCACTGAACGACAGGGGTTGTATTACGTGGATGAAGTGACTCAACAAGCAACTGTGCTGCTAGCTCATGGAACTACAGATCGAGAAGCTTGGTTATGGCATAGACGATTGGGACACCCATCTATCGGTTATCTACATCTTTTATTTCCAAATTTATTTCCTTTAAATGAACCAATAAACTGTGAAGTTTGTGTTTTGGCTAAAAGTCATAGACATATTTTTAAACCGAATAACATGAAATTTAATTTACCTTTTTCTCTTATTCATTCGGATGTATAGGGACCGACAGAAGTTACTAGGGGCAAAGTTTTCGCTTTTTATGTTCTTTTCGTTGATGATTGCACTCGTATGACGTGGATATATTTTTTAAAACACAAGTCTAAAATTTTAGACAAATTTTGTAATTTTTAAGCTAAAACACAGTTTAAAGCCAACATCCAAATTCTTCGATCTGATAATGGGGGGGGGGGATTAGTTAATACCGCAATGACACAATTCTGTCAAGCAAAATGAATAATTCATCAAACATCTTGCCCCTACACCCCTGAACAAAATGGGACCGTCGAACGTAAAAACAGAATTCTCTTAGAAATAACTCGAGCCCTCCTAATTGAATCTAAAACTCCTAAATCTTCTTGGCCCGATGCTCTCGCCACCGCTACTTATCTTCTCAATCGACTACCAACAAAGGCTCTAGACTTAAAAACACCTCTCCAAGCCCTCTCAAACTTTACCAAACTTCCACCTGCTCTCACGTTACAACCACGAATATTTGGGTGTTCTGTTTTTATCCACATACCAAAAATCAATCGAAACAAACTTGATCCGTGTGCTGAAAATGTGTCTTCATAGGCTATGGTATTAATCAAAAAGGGTACAGATGTTATAGCCCAACAAAACTTCATGTGTACACAACCATGAATTGTGACTTTCTTAAAACCGAATTCTGTTATACCTCCTAACTTAGTGTTCAGGGGGAGAAAGAACACGACGCACTAAGTTAGCTAAAATGGGTTCGAAAATAGGCTTCATCATCCGAAGAAGTCAATCATAATACCCAAGATGAGTCACTAACTCCACATCAATATAATGGATCAACAATCAGTGCTACATTCCCTGACCCTCTCGACCCAACGTTCGAGATAAGTAATTCTCATATATCTTAAAATATTGATATAACTAACATACATGAAATAGAAGTAGAACAAGCAGTGCAGGTGGAACAAGAAGACACAATGCAAGTTGAACATGAAGAACCCGTACAAGAAGAAATGGCCGAGAGATATGTCCTCCCACCAAGAGTTAATAGATGAATTCCTGCAAAGAGATACTCACCTGAAAAACAATCCATATCTTCCAGATATCCCATAGCCAACATTGCAGAAGCAAACTGTCACACCCACATTTTAGGCCTGAGTGTGCGATCAACAATTAGTACCACATTTGTAAATAAATCAGAGTTAGCAGTTTAAAGCGGAAATATATATTTGTGGATTAAAATATTATATTTACATAACAAAACTCGGGATCATAAAATACCCGTTTAATGTTTACAAAAGATGTTGAGTCAAAGATTTGATCTAAAAGATGTATAAGGAAGATTGGAATCTTCTCAACCTCCTCAGAAATCGCTAAGTATAGAACCGAGCACTTGAACATCCTAGCAGGGTTTTATTTATCCAAGCATGATATTTTGCCTATCGAGCAGAGTTAACTTCTTGAAGTCTTCTTTAGTGTATATCCGATCAGGGTTCACTTTATGTAGCAAAGGTGTTCTTCTAGCCGAGCACAGTTTGATTACTAGCAAACCCTTGGCTAAACCAAGCTTTTGATGCCAAGTACTTGGAAGATCTAGCAAGGTATTCATTAATAAAACAATGGTCCGAGCATGCTTGATGAAAGTTAAATAATTATCTTAAGGACTTATCGGGCAAGGTTCAACTCCGAGCAAGCTACAGTGTGATGTGTTGTAAAACACATTTACTTTCCGTATCATTTTTATCATGTTTTAATTGTTTTTTAGTATAATTATTAAGTTTTATGGTTTGTTTATGCTTAATATTACAAGGATGATTGTTTTCTTGTAGGTTATGCGGTTTGGTGGAAAAAAGAGTTAAATTGGAAGAGTTTAGGGGCTTAATTGTTCAACTTTCAAACTTACAAGTCAAGGCCCGACCCAAGCCACATCTTAAAAGCCTTTTATAATATTATATTAAGTTAATAACATGAGAAATCAGCCATTATTCATGAAAAAAACCCGAAATTCAAAGAACCCTAAACCCTAACAGCCTGTCCGATCGGGGCAACTGTAGCAGCGGCAGAAAAAAAGAATTCTAGGCGGCTGAGGGGCTGTGACGGCTGGAGAAGAAGAAGGAGGCTCGGGGTGATCTTGTGCAACTACTAGGGACCTTATACATCATAGATCTCAGCCATACTTGATAGTAAAACATTCATAAACTTTACTTATTGTTCAAGAACCCTAACTTTGTTGATTTAATCTTTTGCTTTGAATTGTTTTGCAATTGATTGATAGTTTGTCTTGTGATTGATATTGTTTGGATCTTGAATGAATATAATCATGTTTGAGTTGATGTTTGTGATGTTTTTCTTAAGTATACATGGCTGTCCAAAATCAATGTTAGGCTAAACTTGCTTGTTCTACCTAGGATAGATGATTGTTGAATAGTTTAGACTTGTTTAATGGATTGTTAATGTTCAAGACTTGAATTATTGATGTAAAGTTTAACTAAACCATAAATTTGATTGTGTGTGATGGCTGTGTTTTATGTTTTATTACTTATAATCCTCTTGCATTAGTTAATTGAATTGGTTTTGATTAATTGATTGCTTGTTAGACTCTTGACTTGGTGTTTAGGGTTTATTTGCGGGGTGTACAACCGTAGGGATAAGTGAGTAATATAATCATCTAAAATCAGTTAAAATACACCTTCTTTGAGACCGAGAGGTGATAAGAAGTAATATTGTCTCGTTGCTTTTACTTGTTAGAATTAAGACCGCGCGAGAGCGGGTTTTTGTCTTGTCAAGTTTGAGTGTTTATGTGCAATTAGTTGGTTTAATTTGGGTTAAGTTAAATTGTTCCTCTATCCTTGGTGACATAGTATTTGTCTCCATTAGGATAGTGTGTCGATGAGACCGAGAGGAGAGTCGTCATTTGAACACGTTAATAATGGTTTTTCCGGTTTATTCTTTAAAATCAACTAAAATAAGTTAGAGTTTGTTAGAGAGACTGAGAGATAATTTGACTTTCTTAAACAAGTTTTAGTTGTGTCATCTTTTATAACCGGTGTCGTGAATATTTTCAATCCGTTGTCTTATTATTTCTATCAACATGATTCATTCCTAGGTAGACGTCTTTATTCATTGAATTTAAACCAAAGTTTTAAAAGTTTTGTCAAAAGTTTTTCATTTAGTTAAGTTAAGTAGTTAAATTAAAGTCTAAAATAAATCAATTAAATATTTTGGTGAGTCTTGGTTAGAGTTTCGTAATTAAAAACGTTTTCACGTGTCTTCGAGTTCGATATCCGGACTTTCCTTATCTGTGCTATACGCGACCGGTACACTTGCCGTTTGTGTGAACTAGGATAGATTGTTTGGTTTTTAAAGCTTAGTTGCGACTTGTGTTTTATTTATTTATATATATATTTTCGCACGTCACAGTGTTACCAGCACACTTTGCTCCGCTAATAAGTTATTCTCTAGGAAAGAGTTGAAAGGACCTCAGAAGAACAAGTTTGCTCGTAGGACCATATCGAGCAAAGTTTGCTATGATCAAGAAGATTGAAGTCTGCTAGGTGAGTATTTTCTTAGGAAAATACTCTAAGTAAAGTCTACCTAGAGAACTCTTCCCGAGCACACTTCAAGGTTACCAGGTCTACTCGTAAAGAACAAAAAGGCACAAAGTCTACTCGGAGTAGAAAAATGTCACAAAGTCTACCCGGAAGACCTGTTTTACACTTTGTATAATTTTGAATATGTAATTTGATTATGTACCAAAAATTAGGGTTTTTAGAGGGAATGACAGCATATGTAATTTGATTATGTACCAAAAATATGTAATTTGATTATGTAAATTGATAAAAGGAATAATTTAGGCTACGCCTACCATGGACGATTCGCCACTTTACACTTTTAGACCTAATCGAATATTCCTGATTGAGTGTGACGGCTGTCCTAGGTTATTACTAAAATTACATTCCTTAAAAGAAACCCTAATTGATTTACATTTGTATATATCATTTTTATAAATGGAAATCTTTTGAGTTATTGTCTGTGTTTTTTACATTTATTAACCTCTTAAGCAACAACTCTGTTTGTTTCTGATTCCGCCGTTAACAAACATATTTCTTACCCAAATTAGCAACCCGTCATTAACCTTCTTGTCGACACATTTATTGTGTGGATTATGACTTGATTGTGAGTGTAGCGATCTATATCCGGGACCGACAAGTGGTATCAGAGCCTGTTTACTACTATTCGGGTGAAGAAATTGTTGCTGATTGAAGACCTGAAGAAGAAATATGACGTAAGCAGAACACTGTTCTATTGAATCATGACGTCAGCTGCTCTGTTTTTCATTTTCTTCTAGAACTACAAATTGCCAGTGTTTTCTTTTCCTTATTTTGATTAAAGTTTGCATCTTTACTGATTAATCTTGCTCCAATCGAACCAGATACATCAGATCTGAAGATTTGATTCTCAGATCTGATTATTTTCAAAAACTGATTTTTTTTACTCTTTTTTCACTGATTTACTGATTTTGTTTTTCAAAATACCAAAATGTCTGGTTATGAAGAGTAAGAAGTTTCTACTAATAAGATTCCCAGACTGTATGGACAAGAGAATTTCACCAAATGGAAAGTTTTATTCGAGGCTATTGTGTGCTACAACGATATAGACATGTGGAACTCAATAAAAAATGGTCCACAAGCAGCTGATGGTGCAAGTTCTACTACTACTGTGCGTGATAGGATGAAGAAAGCAGACGACAGGGCCTTAGCCATGATTAAGCTAGGACTGTTTTGGGAAATACTTACCAAAGTTGCTCATCACACCACAGCTAAGGCAATGTATGATGCACTTCTTGAAATGTTCGAGGGGAACCCTGAGTTAAAGAACATAAAGAAACAAAGGCTCAAGCAACAGCTTGAGATATTCAAATACAAGGATGGAGAAAGATTGAAGACAATCCTTAACAGATTTTTGGCTATAGTGAACGACCTAAGAACAACTGACTATGTGATGACCGATTTTGACTTGAACACCAAGTTGCTGAATTCGATGCCGAATGAGTGGTACACTGCCTGCAAGTTCATCCTACAAAAGCCCAACTTTGATCAACTGAAATTGGATGATGTAATTTGCTTCCTTCAGGCTGCTGAGATAGAGATGATCGAGAATGAAATGATCAAAGAAGAGAAGCCATGTTTCTAGGTGTCCAATGATCTTATTGCACCAACGGGAAACTTGTCTACCAAGAATCAACAACAGATTCCCATCATAGAGGAACCAACCGAACATGGTGTTGATACACCTAAATCATTTGTTGGTGGTAGCTCAAGTCACCAAGGAAACCGGTCAAAGTTCAATGTCCAACTTATTGATGACAATGACTCTGCCTCAATGGCAAGTGGACATGTGCCCTACTCTGGTGGAAACAATGGTCAAGTAAATGAAGCTCAAGCACTCTTCTCAATGTTCACTGAGTCCTATAATGCATTTGTGGCCAAGAATTTAATCCACACAAGTGTCATACAAGATGATCTAGAACAAATAGATGCTGATGACCTTGAGGATGTTGGAATTTCATATGCCCGAGACACATATTTATATTAATGTGGCTAACTGTGTTTGATCCAAGTCGGGTCATACCCAATAACAAGCTAGACAACACCAAATGTATTCTTTTAGTGATTTGATCACTTAGACGAATACCGAACACTGCGCAATTAGAAAATTGGTTTTCTAAATAATTACACTTGATGATTTAAATAAATTATCTGGATAATTTATTTATATAAATTAATTATTTAAATTGGTTGAATAATTAAGATAGCATGTATGTTTTATAAAATTAGTTTTATAAAGTATGAGATGGAGATGTTTTAATTGTTAAAACAAAACAAAAAAAAAAAAAAAAAAAAAAAGGAAAACAAAACAAAAAACCGGCCACCCATGTGGGGGTGGTGGTTTTACCCAATCAAAGACCAAGATGCTCTTTGGTTCTCCTTTTATGTTCCTCCATTCAACACACATGCATTTGTGTCTTGTTTTCTTTTGAAATTTCAAGTGTAACTCTCTCTCTTTCTCTCTCAATATCCACGGCCACTTTGGCCAAAGAAAGAGGGAGTTTTGTGAGCTAGTTCAAGTGTTCAAAAATCCTAGCAACTAGTTGGTGTTGTTGCTCAAAGCTTGGGGTATACAAAGCTTGAGGGTTTCTCTTTGCAACCTTGCCATTTGAAGACATCATCTTCTTCATCCATCTACATCTTCTTATAAGGTATAAGAAGGTACCATTTACATTTTGTAAGCATATTGTTCTTGTAATATTGATCCTTGTTCTTTGGGTTTTAGTTTTAACATAATGGTATGTTCATAACAAGTTTTAAAATCTAAGCTTCCGTTGCGTTTTCATGTTAAATATGGTTAACTTGAACTTTGATAATCTTGTATAAAACCCAACAATGGCATCAAGAGCCGGTTACAAGGACTTATGCTTCTTACATGTTCATAGATTTCGGGTTTTTCATGGGTGAAAAAGGGGTCCGAAATTTTGGTGGATTTTACCCCTCATGGATTTGTAAGATCTTGACATGCATGGAAAGATCTTAGGAAACCATTATTAACATTTGGATGTTGAAAATAAAAAAAAAAAATAATAAAAAAAATTTGGGCCGTAGCCTCTTGGGGGGGGGGGGGGCCGATTTTATTTGGTGATTTTGGGCATTGGTTGCTTAGGTTGCATGCTTAGAACATTTGGTATGTTTGGATGTGTCATAACCGAAACCTAGACCTTGGATGTGTTGATTGTTGTTTGTGTATGTTGATTATGTTTATTATTCAATATGGTTGTAATAATTCATAATCTTAGGCTTGTGTAATTTATTTATTCATAAGTTGGTTTGTAATAAATAGATTAGTTGCATTTTCTTTTTTTTAGAAAAATATGTATTAGGATACATTTTGTAAAAATTGAAGATGCAAGAATTGGTGGATTTGGGCCTTGGACCGAAATTTTGGGCTTGTTGGGCCTCACCGGCCCATCATGGGATTCAAGCCCATTAGGCCCATAACTTTCACTCTTGGGCCCAAGAAGACTTTTGGAAGTTTGGAGCCCATTAACAAGCCCAACAAGAACACAACAACTTGGAAAGGATACTTGAAGCATTTGGATGCAAGGTCAAGTGGGAGTCAACATTCCATCCTTGTGTCATGTTTTGTCCCTTAGGTGTGACTTATGACCTATACTTGTTTCGGCTAACAAGTATGGTCAAACTTAGGGGTTCTCGGTTATGACTATATTTTGCATATGTATGCTTGGTTGTTTGTTTTACTTTATGTAATGTGTGGTTGATAGATATTAGGATATCCAAACCGTCACATAGGAACGACAACAAGCATAAAACGGGTTCTAATATATATTTGGTAATATCGCGTCAATTAGTTTAATTAAATGGGTTTATTAAAACTAAGCGATTACTCACATATAATAAAATTGGTTTTATTATAACTTGAACCTTGAAAATTGGTTTTCAAAATCGCCATATTACTAAATGCATGTTAGGATATGGCATAATGTTTTTCAAACTAGAATATTGGAAAACTTAAAAATTCCTTTTTTTCATAATTACCAAGGAAACAAGTCTAACACCATCCTTTTGTATGACACTTAACGTATTAGGGAACTTTAAATGGGATAAAGGTCACCTAACCATTTTGAGCAAACTAATATACTTAGGGTAATATTAACATATTTGTGGGATAAAGGTCACCTAACCACTTGTATGTTAATCTTACATGTTTATACAAGTAGGACGACTTGAATTGGAAACCATGTGATAAAGGTCACCTAAGCATGGGATCTAATGGTGTTGATGGGATAAACATGCCAACACGAAATAAGGATTTCGAATGGTCCCATACCTCTAGAAGTTGCAAAGGGTTGCAATTGTCAAGATTGACTACCTTGTTAAATCAAATAACGGGATAAAGGTCACCTAACCGAAATTTGATTTATCGTTGGATTCTAGAATTTAATTATTATTTTAAAATTTGGAATAAAAGGGTATTAATAATTAAATTGTTTATAATACTAAAATAAAACTTTGTTAAATTTTGTAGATGGCCGCTATCAATGCAAACACCTCTACCCATAACACCCGTAACCTATCCTTAAGAACCATCCTTGAAAAGGATCGTCTAAACCATAATAACTTTATGGATTGGTATCGCAACTTGAGAATAGTTCTCAAACAAGAAGAGATATCATATGTCTTAGACGATCCCATTCCCGATGAGCCTAACGTGGAAGATGAGGAGGCGTATAACGATTGGGTCAAGTACACCAAAGATTCGGTGCAAGCCTCTTGCCTCATGTTAGGGACTATGATTCCCGAAATCCAAAAGGATTTCGAGCATCATGGGGCATACGACATGATAACTCAATTGAAGGAAATGTTCCTTCAACAAGCTAGAGCGGAACGTTTCGAAACGGTTCGAGCGTTTCATGCATGTCGTATGGAGGAAACCCAAAGCGTCTCATCTTATGTCCTAAAGATGAAAAGCTACATCGAAAAGCTTCGTAGGTTGAATTGTCCCGTATCTAATGAGTTGGCTACGGATTTGATCCTCAACTCTTTGACCAAAAGGTTTGAAACTTTTGTCATGAACTATAACATGAATGGGTGGGACAAAAGCATTGGTGAGCTTCACGCAATGCTAAGAACGGCCGAAGCGGGAATGGGTAAAAAGGTTTTACCCGTTCTAACAATCAATGAAGGAAAAAGGGGACATAACTCCAACCCCAAAGCAAGTGTTGCTAAGGGCAAGGGCCACGTCCAAGGAAAGGGAAAGAGGAAAGCCATCACGCCCACCAAACCGAAGGAAAAGAAGCAAAAGGTTGCGGCGCAAGATCCATGCTTTGAGTGTGGAGAGATAGGTCATTGGAAAAGGAATTGTCCGACCTATCTCAATGCGTTAAAAGATAAGAGGGATGCGGGGCATACCTCAGGTATTATCTTTACTATACATATTGAACTAAATGTTATTTCTTCAAATACAAGGGTACTTGATACCGGATGTGGAACTCACATTTGCAATTTGTTGCAGGGGTTCAAAAGAAGTAAACAACTCAACAAAGGGGACATTAGTCTCTTTATGGGCAATGGAGCAAGAGTTGAAGTCCAAGCCCAAGGAGACTACTTGTTAAAGCTTCCAAGTGGTTTGGAAGTAATTTTGAAGAATGTTTTGTATGCTCCTAAGTTAAGGAGAAACATTATTTCCGTGTCTCTTTTAAAACAATGTGGCTTTGATCTTAAGCTTATTGATTATGATATTCATGTTTTGTTGAATGGCATATTTTATTTTAAAGCTATACCCATGAATGGTATATATGAAATAGATCAAAGTGGTATGTCACATAGTAGTTCAATGTACAATGTCAGCACCAAGAAACTCAAGAAGGACTTGGGTGATTCCTATCTTTGGCATTGTCGCCTTGGACATATAAGCAAGAATCGCATGCAAACTCTTCGCAAGAGTGGTATTCTAGAAACAAATGAGTATGATTCATTTGATGTATGTGAATCTTGTTTACAAGGCAAAATGACAAAGCAACCCTTTAATAAAACTTTTGAAAGGTCAAAAGAATTATTGGGTATCATACATTCGGATGTATGTGGTCCTTTTAGACCAATGACTAGGAATGGTGAAAGATACTTCATTACCTTTATTGACGATTATAGTCGATATGGTTATGTGTACTTAATGAAACACAAAGATGAAGCTTTTGAAATGTTCAAAGACTTCAAAACTGAAGTAGAAAGACAACTCAAGACCACAATCAAAGTACTTCGTAGTGATAGAGGAGGTGAATACCTAAGTGGTGTTTTTCAAGATCATCTTAAGAGTTGTGGAATTATTTCACAACTTACTCCACCTGGAACACCACAACATAATGGTGTGTCTGAAAGGAGAAATCGTACCCTATTAGATATGGTTCGATCGATGATGGCTAGAAGCACTTTACCTCTATCATTTTGGGGCTATGCTTTACTTTCCGCTGTTCGCATATTGAATATGGCTCCAACCAAGAAAGTGGAGAAGACACCTTTTGAAATATGGCATGGAAAGGCTCCATCGCTATCATTCTTAAGAGTTTGGGGTTGTGAAGCTTATGTAAAGCAATACACCCCAAACAAATTAGAAGTCCGATCCACTAAGTGTATCTTTATAGGTTATCCTAAAGATGATTTAGGATATTACTTTTATGATCCTAGTGAGCAAAATGTTATTATTGCTCGAAAGGGTAAGTTCTTGGAAACTAAGTTCCTTGAGGAAGGAACTAATAGTAGAACAGTGAAATTTGATGAGGATCAAGAATCACAAGATGATACACAATTGGTTGATACTAGCACTCAACAAGAGGTTGTTGAAAGTGATCAAGTGGTTGATCAAAACACACAAAACGTTCGCAGATCTGGTAGAGTTAGCAATCCACCTGAAAGATATGGATTTTTTGTAGAAGGTTGCTACGTGGTAGATTCGGATGAACCAACCACATACCGTGATGCAATGTCCAAGAATGATTGTGACAAATGGCTTGAAGCCATGAACGTTGAGATGCAATCCATGTATGACAACCAAGTTTGGGAATTGGTTGAACCACCACTCAACTCCAAAGCTATTGGAAGTAAGTGGGTTTTCAAAAGAAAAACTGATATGCATGGAAACTTGGATACTTATAAAGCAAGACTTGTAGCTAAGGGTTTCACTCAAACTCAAGGGGTTGATTATGATGAAACTTTTTCGCCTGTGGCAATGCTAAAGTCTATTAGGATATTATTTGCCATAGCTGCACATTATGATTATGAAATTTGGCAAATGGATGTCAAGACTGCTTTCCTAAATGGATATCTTGAGGAAGATGTCTATATGGTTCAGCCTGAAGGTTTTGTCGATCCGAAACATCCTAATAAAGTATGCAAGTTAAAGAAATCAATCTATGGATTGAAACAAGCATCTAGAACTTGGAATCATCGTTTTGATGAAGAAATCAAAAATTTTGGATTCATCAAGAATGCTGATGAGGCTTGTGTGTATAAGAAAGCTAGTGGGAGTATAATTACCTTCTTAGTATTGTATGTCGATGACATTCTACTATTTGGAAATGACATTCCAACCATGGAAAGCGTTAAGGCTTGGCTTGGAAGTAGATTTTCCATCAAGGATCTTGGTGAAGCTGCCTATATTTTGGGAATAAAGATCTATAGGGATAGGTCAAGGCGCTTGATAGGTTTGAACCAAAGTACATACATTGATAAGATCTTGAAAAGGTTCAAGATGGAAAACTCCAAGAAAGGTTTTGTACCTATTCAAAGAGGGACCATATTGAGTTTAGCTCAATGTCCAAGCTCAAAGGATGAGCAAGAGATGATGAAACAAATCCCATATGCTTCTGCTATAGGATCCATTATGTATGCGATGATATGTACTAGACCGGATGTGTCATGCGCTTTGAGCATGACAAGCAGATACCAACAGAATCCAGGAAACAGTCATTGGATGGCTGTTAAGAACATATTGAAATACCTTAGGAGAACTAAGGATATGTTTCTGATATATGGATCTGGTGAGGAGGAACTCGCTATAAAAGGTTACACGGATGCGAGCTTCCAAACTGATCGAGATGATTCTCGATCACAGTCTGGGTATGTGTTCACTCTTAATGAAGGAGCTGTCTCTTGGAAGAGCTCAAAACAGGAAGTGGTAGCATTGTCCACTACAGAATCAGAATACATCGCCGCTTCATTGGCAGCTCAGGAAGCTGCATGGTTGAAGAAATTCATTACTGATCTAGGGGTGGTCTCTTCCATTCAAGACCCCCTAGAAATCTTTTGTGACAACGAGGGTGCGATTGCACAAATCAAGGAACCTCGTTCGCACCAAAAGACAAGGCACATAGAGCGGAGATTCAACTACATAAGGGATGAAGTTGAAAAAGGAAAGATATGTATTCGCAAAGTTGGAACTGATCAAAATCTTGCGGATCCATTCACGAAGCTCCTAGAAAGACCGAAACATGAGCGTCATGCGAGTGGCTTAGGACTTCGATATTCTAGTAATTGGATTTGATCTATTTTGTATTAAAGTTTAAAAGACTTTTGTAATTTAACTCTTTTATATGATTATGGAATCTTGAGTTAAATTCTAATTTTGCATGTTTAATCCATGAATAAGTTATCTTATTCTAAAAGTCCGTAGTCAATCACATTCGTGGGAACAAATGTGAAGCAAGACTATTATGAACTAGGATTGGTGGATATTCATAAGGAATGAATATGGAGCATAGGTTTGCTGCCAAAGTTCATAGATATTTGTGGGATACAAATATTGGACTGACCCGCTCTCAATATTACTACATGGAGTCGATTGACTTGATCATTAGTAATTTTGAGTAAAGGAGAATTTCATATTATCCTTAGACCTGAGATGTATACTGGGTCTTGATTTTCACCAAGTATTACACTTTGACTCTGCCCTTCGCTATTCGTAAAAGATGGTACATAAGGATGAGCTCAGGTGGAGTATAAAGTGATAGTGAGAGGCGTATACAGTCAAGATGGAATTTGTTCCTCTTATGTGTTGAGAGTTTAGATGTCTAAGGCCTGATAAAGTTGAATTGTAAAGAGAATGATCGCCTATGTCTCTTAGATCCAACATGACATCTAGTAACAAAGGGATATAATGATAGATTCACCTAAATCATATCAAGTAAGGGACTTGAAGGGATGATGTTATTGAATGGCACTTCGTCAAACACATTAGGGGTGGTGAACTGTTGTTAGGCGGTATTCACCACTTGCATTAATTTTCTATGTATCTCGTGCAAGTGGGAGATTGTTGGAATTTCATATGCCCGAGACACATATTTATATTAATGTGGCTAACTGTGTTTGATCCAAGTCGGGTCATACCCAATAACAAGCTAGACAACACCAAATGTATTCTTTTAGTGATTTGATCACTTAGACGAATACCGAACACTGCGCAATTAGAAAATTGGTTTTCTAAATAATTACACTTGATGATTTAAATAAATTATCTGGATAATTTATTTATATAAATTAATTATTTAAATTGGTTGAATAATTAAGATAGCATGTATGTTTTATAAAATTAGTTTTATAAAGTATGAGATGGAGATGTTTTAATTGTTAAAACAAAACAAAAAAAAAAAAAAAAAAAAAAGGAAAACAAAACAAAAAAACCGGCCACCCATGTGGGGGTGGTGGTTTTACCCAATCAAAGACCAAGATGCTCTTTGGTTCTCCTTTTATGTTCCTCCATTCAACACACATGCATTTGTGTCTTGTTTTCTTTTGAAATTTCAAGTGTAACTCTCTCTCTTTCTCTCTCAATATCCACGGCCACTTTGGCCAAAGAAAGAGGGAGTTTTGTGAGCTAGTTCAAGTGTTCAAAAATCCTAGCAACTAGTTGGTGTTGTTGCTCAAAGCTTGGGGTATACAAAGCTTGAGGGTTTCTCTTTGCAACCTTGCCATTTGAAGACATCATCTTCTTCATCCATCTACATCTTCTTATAAGGTATAAGAAGGTACCATTTACATTTTGTAAGCATATTGTTCTTGTAATATTGATCCTTGTTCTTTGGGTTTTAGTTTTAACATAATGGTATGTTCATAACAAGTTTTAAAATCTAAGCTTCCGTTGCGTTTTCATGTTAAATATGGTTAACTTGAACTTTGATAATCTTGTATAAAACCCAACAGAGGATGTGGATATAAAGTGGCAGGCTGCAATGCTTGCACTCAGAAGCAAGAGGTTGCTCAATTGGACTGGTAGATCTCTAGTCTCTGGCCCAAATGAGAGGATTGGGTTTGATATGTCCAAGGCAATATGTTACAATTTCCAACAGCTTGGACATTTTGCCAGAGAATGCAACCAATCCAGAAATTTTCAGATGAATCAGTTTCCAAACCAACAGCCTAGAAATCAGTTCCAGTACCAACAGAATCAGAATCAGAAAAGAAACAACAACTTCAACAACAACAATCCCAACTTCAACAACTATCAACAGCCATAAATGAATAATCAATAAGTTGTGCCTTAGAATCAAAACTACCAAAGAAACCAATACCCTCAAGCTGCTAAAAGTAACCTCAACAGAACCAATCAAACTCAACCAGAAATCAAGGGAATGTAGATGTTGCTGCACAACATGAAGGATGTTTTGATTGGACTGATCATGCAGATGGCATCACAAAAGCTAATGCTACTTTTATGGCAAAGATTGAGAATGAGGCCGGAACATTATCTTCTCAGGTATACTCATCCCCCACAACTGAATTAAATGAAACAATTAATGCTTAACTATAAAAGTAGGCAAGCTAGAGGGTGAGTGTTTCAGAAAACAAAGCATCATTAATGAGTATGAAGCAAGTGATATTGTTAATGAAGAGAAGATCAGAAGCTTGAAAGATGATTGTGTGAGTAGCTATAGAGCTCAGCAGAGATACATCATTGAGATAGATGGCTTAAAGAAGATGTTGGTTGAAGAGAAGGTGAAGAACACAAAGTTACAAGTTGATAATGAGTTTCTAAAGAATTTAATTTCCATAGGAAACATTTGTGGTATTTTGAACCAAGTAAAGGAGAAAGATAAGTACAAGGCTGTTCCACCACCATTCAACAACAACTTTTTGCCCAAGGTTGACAAAGAAAATAGGAATAGATATCTTCAACAATTTAGAGATGTTTTTCAAGACAAGTGAGTGATCTTTGTTTTTCAAGAAAATAGGAATTTGTTGATCTTTACAAGAAAGTTGAAGTGAGTGAAGAATGAGAGTTTGTAGTGAAAGAAGATGTATGAGAGGACAAGTCAACTGGAGTGCAAGTCTCTAAGGATGAGTTTGTTTCTGATGATCTGAATATGGATGACTTCAGTGATATGAGTGATCAGATCACTGATAAAGAAATTCAAGCTGCTGAAAGGGGCAGAAGGCAGAAGAAAGCTGAATCAATTAACAAACTGCCCAAACTACCCAAATTAACTCCAAAGATGATTAAGAACAATGAAAGGATTAAAAGGGAACATGTGTCTTTTGACATATGTGAAAGATCAAAAGTGAGATATAATGAAGTTAGGCCACCAAGCAAGGTTGTTTTGCAAAGAATTAGTGACAACAACAAGAAAAGGGTCACTGAAACAATTGTTGGTGACAACTTCATTCCAGTCTACCCAGTTTTCTCAATCCATGAAGTGTTTTATATTGGGGAAGTTGAGACCATGGAAGAATATGAGAAGAGGCTGTCAAGACATAAGAGAAACCTAGATGAGGAGCCTATGAATATGAAGAAAATTGTTTTTGTTAAGGGCAAGATTGAAAGACAAGATATCAAGATTGAAGAATTTGTTCCTTTTTCAATTGACTTTGATGGTCTAAAGACTCAGAAATCACTTGGTGTCAAACCACCTAGATCAAGTGAGAGATTCAGGAAGGGTAGTGATTATGAAAATTTAAAGGGAAAAGTATGGTGCAAGAAATGTGATGAATATGGTTACCACACTGATTATTGTAATGAAAGGCACAACTTCAAACCTTTCCATGTTCCAAATAAGACAAAGTTTGGACAAAACTTTGTTCCTTATAAATAGAAATATGATGAATACTTGTGAAAAGGAAAGGTACGTGGAAAACAAACTATGAGTCAAGATGATCAGAAAGCAGCGGAAAAGGAAAAGAAAGTTGATTTGAAACCTAAAAAGTCTGTATCTATTGTGAAAAAGAACTTTCAACCATTGAGAATTATTCCCAATCAAGACACAAAATCAGTTAAGTCTGATGATTCTCAAGGTTCACCAAGTAGTGAAAAGAAAATAAACAAAAGTGTCTTTCCTAGAAAGAAAACCAACTAAACTAACTGGTGATGAAAAGTTTTTGTTGAAACATGGTTATGAACCTCAAGGATTTCTTTGGAAACCTAAGGTTGAAGCTAAGGAGGAGAATAATGTTGATGTGAGAGAGTATTCAAGAAAGAAGGACTATGTTGATCAAGAGTGTGACAGTGTAGTGGATGATTGCCAAAGCACAATTTCATTTGTGAAAACTCCAAGAGAATGTGGATATGAAACAGATAATTCAGGTCACATTGAAGTCACTCATGAAGATCCTGAAACCATAACACTCACACCCAATGCTGCTACTGAAATTGAAACTGATGATTTGCAAGATGAGATAGATTGCACTTCATCAACTAACTAATCAATCTCTTTGTAATGTGCAGGAACAATCCACTTTACTGAATGAAGTATGGCATATGGATAGTGGATGTTCTAGGCACATGACTTGTGACAAGAGGTCACTTGTTAACTATGAAGAGAAGTTTGAGGGTCCAGTGGCATTTGGCAGTTATGAGAATGGAGGTAAAATTGTTGGAAAGGGTATCTTGACAAATGGTAAACTCACATTTGACAATGTTTTCTATGTTGAAGGACTTCAATATAATCTTTTGAGAATATCGTATGTGTGTGATAAGGTTTATCAAGTTGGTTTTGATGATTCACACTGTTTCATATTAAGACCTGAATATGCTATTCCACCTGATATGATCATGATGATGGCCCCAAGGAATGGCAATTTATATTAACTTAACATGAAGGATGCTGTTTCAAGGGGTGGCACATGTTTTGTTTCTAAAACCACTAAAAATGAATCAAAATTGTGGCATAGAAAGTTGTGTCATATCAATCTCAAGAACATGAACAAACTAGTCAAGGGTGAGCATGTCATTGGCTTACCTACTAGAGAGTTCAAATTGGATGAAAATTGTGTCTCATGTTAGAAAGGAAAGCAGCACAAGTATTCTCATAAGACTAAAATCATCAACTCAATTGATCAAGTGCTTGAAATGCTTCACATGGATCTCTTTGGTCCTGTGAGTGTACCAAGCATTGGGAAGAAAAGATATTGTCTTGTGATCATTGATGATTTCTCAAGATATACTTGGGTTTATTTCCTAAGTACAAAGGATGAAGCTGCTGAGTTAATCATGAACTGTGTAACAAGGGTTGAGAATCAGCTGGATAAAAGGGTTAAAGTGATGAGAAGTGACAATGATACTGAGTTCAAAAATGGAGGTACTGAAGAATTTTGCAACAACAAAGTAATACTTCAGCAATTCTCAGGTCCTAGAAATCCAGAGTAGAATGGTGTTGCTGAGAGGAGAAACAGAACACTCATTGAAGCAGCAAGAACCATGCTAGCTGATGCTAATCTACCTGTTACTTTTTGGGCAGAAGCTATAAACACAGCTTGCTATCTTCAGAATAGGGTACTAATTAACAAAAGTCACAAAAAGACTCCATATGAAATCTTCTTCAATAGAAAACACTACATCAAGTTTCTCAAGTCTTTTGGGTGCAAATGTTTACTTTTGAATACCAAGGATTACTTAAACAAGTTTCAAGCCAAATCCTTATATTGTTTCTTTGTTGGCTACTCTACACACTCAAAGGCCTACATAGTATATGTGAAAGATCACTTGAGTGTAATTAAATCATCTAATGTAGTCTTTAATGAAAATCAATTCAACACAGTTGATGGTGCAGCATGGTTGTTTGACTTAGAGAAACTGATCAAGTCTTTCTAGATCTATCCTGAAGACTATGATGAATCCTTCTACAAAACCTGTGTGATTGAAGAGTCAAATCAGAAGACATTGGATTTGCAAAAGTTATGGAAAAAGGTTGCAAGGAAAGAAAGTGAATATACATTCATAAAGGGTCCCTCAAGTGAAAATGCTGAGCAAATGCATGACAATGCTCAAGAGAACAATCAAAGTTCAGAACAAGATCAAGCAGATAATAATCAAGACAATCAAGAAGTGCAAATTGATCAAGTTCAAAATGAGGAAGATCCAAGCAACCAAACTGGAGAAGGAGAAACTGCAACATGGGAAAGGTTTCAAGATTTATTTGAAAGAATGAATTTAGAAAATATTGGTGCATCTACCTCAGGACAGAACAATTAAGAAACACCCGAAGTTGACAATGCCAAAACTGATTTGGTCATTGAAGAACCAGATCTTAATTAATCAAATCTTGACACTAATGTGTCTACAATTATGATGGTTCAAACCCCTTATGTTGAAAAGAATCATCCTTCGTAACACATCATTGGAAATATATATGAAAGAGTAACAAGAAGTCATTCTGAATCTGCAAACATTTGTTTGTACTCCTGCTTTTTATCACAAATAGAACCAAAGAATATTGTTCATGCTCTAAAGGACAACAGTTGGATAGAAGCAATGCAAGAGGAGTTGGCTCAATTCAGAGATCTACAAGTTTGGGAACTAGTAGACAGGCCAAGAAACATATATGCAATTGGAACCAAATGGGTGTTCAGAAACAAAAGGAATGAAAGGGGTATTGTGATTAAGAACAAAGCTAGACTTCTGGCTTTGGGATGCCTACAAGAAGAAGGGATTGACTTTGAAGAAGTCTTTGCACCAGTTGCAAGACTTGAAGCAATAAGAATTTTCTTAGCTTATGCTGCCCAAAGAATAAAAGGGTATTCCAACTTGATGTCAAATCTGCATTCCAAAATGGAAAGATAAAAGAGGAGATGTATGTTTCTCAACCACCAGGTTTTGAGGACCCTATTTATCCTAACAGAGTGTATAAGCTAAACAAAGCCCTGTATGGACTTCATCAGGCTCCTAGAGCTTGGTATGATGAACTGTCAAATCACCTTCTTGAAAATGGTTTCCAAAGGGGAGCTATTGACAAGACCCTCTTTTACAAAAAGAAAGGAAGAGATTTACTCTTATTGCAATTCTATGTGGATGGCATTATTTTTGGGTCAACCAATGAACAGATGTGTAAGGAGTTTGAAGAGGTAATGAAGTCCAAGTATAGTATAAGCTCTATCGGAGAAATGAACTTCTTCCTTGGTTTACAAGTTCAGCAGAAGGCTGATGGGATCTTCATCAACCAGTCTAAGTATGTACAAGACATACTAGACAAATTCAAGTTTAATGATCTGAAGACATCTTCAAATCCTATGGATTCAAAAGAAAAGATGGTAGCTGATGAAAAGGGGGAGCCAATGGATGAGCATGAATACAAAGCAAAAATTGGATCACTGATGTATCTAACTGCTTCAAGGCCTGATATCATGTTTGTTATATGTGTCTGTGCTAGATTCCAGTCAAGTCCTAAGGTTTCTCACATGAATGCAGTCAAGAGGATCTTTAGATATTTGAAGGGAAGACCTGATTTGGGAATTTGGTATCCAAAGAACCCATCATTTGATCTAATTGCCTACACAAATATGGCTGCAATATGAGCAGGAAGTCTACTTCAGGAGGGTGCCAATTTTTGGGTGATAAATTTGTGTCATGGCAATGCATGAAGTAGACAACAGTGTCAATCTCTACTACAGAAGCTGAATATATTGTTGCATCTGCCTGCTGTGCACAAGTCCTCTGGATTCAGATTCGAATGCTTGATTATGGTTTGAATTTTCTAAACACCCCTATTTACATTGATAATACTGTGCACAAGTCCTCTGGATTCAGTCCTCCTGTGCAACATTCCAAGACCAAGCACAATGAAATCAGACAACACTTCACAAGAGATTGTAGTGTTTAATTGAGGTAAAAAGAGTTGATACAAGTGACTATTTGGCTGACCTATTCACAAAACCACTTGATAGAACCAGGTTCAACTTTCTTCTGAAAGCCCTAGGGATGATCAACTCCAACGAAGTCTTATTTATGATGTGTGCTTGTTGAACAAACTGACTATCTTTTCAAAATCATGATGAATGTTGATTGTGTGTATATGTTTGAAAATGATACTTTTGAGTGTTAACTTATATGTGCCTATTTGACTATCTGTGCAAAATTAGGTATCTTTGATACTTATGCTTGTTTATTAGTTGATATTTGTGTGATGTCTTGATAAGTATTTTGATTTAAGTTATTTGATTCTGTATGCTTATCTGACATCCTTGATTAAATGTTTGAATATTTGTGTTATATGATCAAAAGATGTTATTAGGATAGGATAGACTATGCATCTTAGTAATGTCTGCTTGTTAATGTCATTGATGATTAAGATTTGAGTATGTTACAACTGTTTATGTCAAAATGTGTTTTTATGTCAAAATTAAATGTTCAAATGAATTTTCAAATAAATTTTGCATGATAAAAATTTTTTGACCAAAACACGAGCAAGTTGTTTATGGTGTAGAGATATGATAAGACTATTCAATTCAAGCTTTAAAGAAGCTTAAAAGGATTTTCAAAGGAAAGTCTCAAAAGGAATTGCTTTTGCTGAAAATTATGTCATTTGCCCAAGTCTGAGGAGCATATACTTGTATATGTTTGGTCTTATCATCTACTTGTAGATTTGAAAGGATAGCCATTGGTCCAAAGACTGAAAGCATTTGGGGCAATTGGAATTTATTCTTTCACTTAAAATTATGCCATTGACTCTAAGCCAAAAGGAAATATACTTATATTTGTGTTTGGTCCTGCTGTTTACCTATAGACAGACAGGTTAGCCATTAACCTGGAAGCTAGGAGTCCTTGGGGTGATTGAATCTAGTAAAATGGGAAATGATAGTACATTGACTGCTTAGCCAATCATATGGATTTAATAGGCTAAAAGGGCACTTAGGACAGTCATTAACATATATGGTTGTTTTCCACGATGTGTAAAATCTATGGTGATATAAACATAAAGAAACTGCTAAGCTTTATGTGGAGTTACATTGTTGTCTATGCATGTTCCAAGATAAATCTTTCCGAATGATAAGCAGAAAAGTGATTATCCAGTCATACACGAGCCCGTTGGTATTTGGTCCCCAAAATGATATATTTAAATCAAAATGACAAACAACAAATGTTGAGCAAAAAGTACAGTTTAAACAACACAATGTTGTTATATGCTCTTAAAAAAAAAGTTCTGTCATTAAAAGTTTTTTTTAAACCAAATCCAGGGGGTCAAAGTCAAATCAGGGTGATCTGGAGAAAGCCAAATAAGCCTTGAGAATACATATGGAGCATCAGAAAACAATATGTGTTATCCATTAAGTATTATGCATCCTAATTGAACATTGATCATATCACCAAGGGAAATGAAATTCATGCTAAGTTCAAACCTACTGTTAACCTGTCTATACTGTCATAATAATGTTGAGAATGAAGTATTGAGAAAGCTACTTAGTCAATATGATCCCATACTTGAGATCTTTTCAGAAAAAGAAAGAAGCTGTTTTGAAAGAAACATGACTAAAATTTGATCTCTAAATGCACCATTTGCTCTTAAACAATGATCTTTAATGAAAAATATGTTTGAAAATTGCTTTAAGACAAAAAGTGTTGCATTTTACCCTCAAAGGGTTGAATATGTATTTTCGGGTAAGGTTTGAAGGTTTATAACCTTTCCGAGCATACATAGACATTTTGGTCTAAGTTCATGATTTTCGAGCATACTTTGAAGTTTTTATACTTTTCGGGTAGAGTTTACTGTTTTATCTGAAATTTCACTCTTTCGAGCAGGCTTGATATCTGATTGTGTGTGAATAAGTTTTCTAGCAAGCTTTAACAAGTTCAAGTTTTTCGAGCACACTTAACTGTTTGAAAGATATTTCTTGTTTCTAGCAAGCTTTGCATCTTAAATGCTATATATGATAATTCTAGCATGCTTTTATTTAGTTTGTATTGACTAGCATACCATACCAATTGGTTTAGGAATACAACTGTTTACTGGCAAGCTATTTGATATGCTACTATTCACTAGCAGGCTTTGTGATCTTTAAACTTTCTAGCAAACTTAACTGTTTTATAAATTGTTAGTCAGTCGAGCAAGTTTTGTGAATGAGTGACACTTCGAGCATGCTTTAATGTTTTAAACTCTCTAGAACACTTTTGTGATTGTTGACTGTATGAATTAATTCTAGCAAGCTTTGTGTTTTAAGTGTATGCTTGAATTTTTCTTCGAGTAAACTTTAAATTCTAGCACACTTAATGATTATTGTGAATATGTTTATTTGAAATTACAAATGTTTTCGGGCAAACTTAGTTTCCCGGGCACACTTTATGTTTCGATCACACTATGAAATCCTCAAGTGTCCTCTTACATACTTGGTAATTTCTTACTTTTGTCTTTCGAGCACACTTCGTGTCTAGAACTCAACTCTAGCACACATTGCTTATTGAGCAATGTCTCAAGCACACTATGTGTTATAGTCTACTTGAATGATTATTTGTTGTTTATGCATTTTCGAGTACGGTATGTGTTATATAGTTCGAGCAAGGTTAATATTTAGGAATGTGTAAGATAATTCTTTGGGATTCTTAATTGATTCCTAGCAAGGTTGCCGACTTGTTGATTTATAGTTGGTTATTAGTCTTGTGATTTATTTCTCGAGCAATCTTGTATTTCGAGTAAGCTTCCTTCAATTTACTTGTACTCATTTCTAATACATCTAAAATGAGCAAGCTTTATGAAAGTGGAATATACCTAGCACACTTTGCAAAAACTGACTTTTCCGAGCAAGGTTTGCTAAACGAACTTTATAATGTAAGGTGTTTTTAAGTGTTAAAACTTTTAATAAATAAGGTTACTGTATGACAGCTATTAACTCACTAAATGACAAAAAAAAACATTTAAAACCCACTTTCAAAAGGTATATAAGAGGGAGTGAGAGAAGTTTTTCAACATTATTTTCCCTCTCTATCTCCTTCCAATGATTGCTCTTAGAAAACCTAAACTGAGTTATCGCATTCATCAAAATCCTAACCCTAATTTATCAGCCCTTTCAATCCGACTCGGTAAGCTTTGAATAAATGTTTTCCGACAACGATTAAATGAAAATGGGCTTTGATTACTCATGATTACTAACTCTCTGTTTCTTGTGGAGGTTATAAACTTGTCGAAGATCAGGTTCTTAATGATATTTCTTTCATTCTTTTTCAAAATTATAACTTGAAATTACTTAAAGTTGTGAACTTTAGGACTAATTTCTGCTTTGAATGTGTTTGTTTATGTTTTTAGATATGGCGGATGATGATCAACCGACCTACACCTTTGAGCATAAGCACAATGTGCGCTCTGTTACAAGTCACTCCCGATAATGAAGAAGTTGCACTAATGATTAGATGGTTGCAACGGTCAAATATCCGTTTCACTTTAACGGAGAATCCAGTGATTTACAGAAATCACTCGCTTGATTTTTGGAGATTAGCGAGATTTTATGATGATATGAATGGGATAAGGATAGATGCCACAGATGCTAACCAAGACATACGGATAAATGAAGCTGTGATAAGGAGATGTTTACAGTTGAATGATGATAGCCCCAACCCTATTCACCTTACAACAGAACATCTACTCAAGGTGTTTGCTCAAACAATGGGCTATCAGGGGAATGTACATGACCGGCAAGGGAATGTTCCCCAATATATACAAGTTTTTAATCCACCACATCATTCATGGATTTGCTCCAAGAAAGGGCTCATGGACTCTTATGAGTCGGGATCTAGCCAATGCCACTGTTGCTGTATTATTCAATCAACCATTCAATTTCTCCAAGATGATCTTTGAAGGAATGGTGAGCAACATGGAAAAGACAAACAAGAAGAAATTTTTGGCCTATCCAAGGTTCCTACAGATTATTTTTAACCAAGAGCTGGAGGGATTGCCGACTATTGGAACAACCCATGTATTGTAGAATCCAGATACCTTCAGTAGAACTGAAAATTTGGCCAGTACAAGCAGATTTAATCCTGAATAGGTGTTTAACATTGCTCCATGGTTATTAGTAGAGGGTTTTGAAGTGGTTCCAATTCCTGAGTTGATCTCAGAGGAGGATGAGCAGGATGGAGAAAGTGAGGATGAAGGAGATGACGGGGATGATGATTCAAATGATGATAATGATGAGGATGGTAAATATGATGCTGGTAATGAAGAAGGGGGTGATGCAAATTTTGATGTGTAGTACAAACTCAGGGGGAGTCTCAAATTATACCTACACCACCAACAACACCCATTGACACACCACCACAAACACCACCTTACCCACCATCACCAACTAAACAAACCTATCAAACCCCACCATAAACACCGCCTTCCTCTCCACCAATAAATGACCAAATCACCCAATCTTCACCCACTCAAACACCCACCTTAACCCTAAGCGAACCTGAAAACTTACACCAAACCCCACCTCAAACGAAAACCCACACCACACCTCAAACCACAACCCAACCTAAGAGTTCAACATTCTGCCATGGATAGTCGATCACAATGTGGAGATTATGCCTATACCAGAACTAAGTTCTGAGGAGGATGAGGAGCTTGATGATGATTCTGGAGGTGCAGATGATGGAGGTGCAGATGATGATGATCAAGGTGATGGAAATGTTGCACAGGGGGGAGATTCAAAACTTACCTTTACCCACACCACCAGCCACCCCACCTTCCCCACCACCACAAACATTCATTCA
This sequence comes from Bidens hawaiensis, assembly GCF_021521415.1. NCBI lineage: Eukaryota > Viridiplantae > Streptophyta > Magnoliopsida > Asterales > Asteraceae > Bidens > Bidens hawaiensis. The sequence continues at coordinate 10,002 of NW_027501667.1, read as the reverse complement.
ATCCCCAATCACACATACTAATCACCAGCAACCCATACCCTAAGCCCTCTCTTAACCTTAAACCAACCACTTATACAAACCCAAACCCTAATCCAAGACCAAAACCAATCTATCCATGAACCATACATCCCACAACCTGTTCCAACCACACCACTTCAATCCCCAACCCATTCCCAAACACAAGACCAACCAAACCAACCAACATTTGAAATCTTACATACCTACAAACCCTTACCTACAATCCAAAATATAAACCCTTTACCCTCAACAAGTGAAAACATCTTTGAAAGCCCAAGCCAACCCACTAAACCAACCCAACCCCAAACCAACATACCTGATTCTTTCCTTGAACCAACAACACAAATCCCTTCCACTGGTATTCATCTACTTAAAAGAAACTTTGATTTGATTGTGGAAATTGTGGACCTGAGGGGGAGTAATGAAGAGTTGAGGAAAGAAAATGAAGATTTCAAAGCTCAGTTGGCACAAGCCTTGAACATAATTCAAGCCCTGGAGGCTGAGGTTGACAAGACCTCAGCTGTACCAAAACAGGGGAGAATGTTACTGATGAAACTGATGCTGCTACTGTTAGAATGGAGAATGTCGGTCCCTCTCTAATAGCATATATCACTAACAATTTATGTCACAACCCACACAGTTAAGTGTCGACAAGAGGGTTAATGACCTACTATATAAGATAAGAACACTAATATGTTAAAGGCGGAATCAATAACATATTAATTATTGCTTATCAATAATAAATGTAACACACATATATCAAGTCAAAAGATTTCCATTTATAGAAAGATTCATACAAATGCAAATCAAATAGGGTTTCAGTAAGGAATGTTCGTCCGTACAAATTGAAGACCAGCCATCACACTCAATGTCAGGAATATTATCAGGATATTTCAGGGTGAGTGTCCTAGATTATTCTATTTATAGGCCAACCTCCAGACAGCTGTCATTCTTTATAGAAACCCTAAAGATTGATACATAATCAGAAAATCATATTACAAAAGATTCTAAGTGTAAAACATGTCTTCGAGTAAGCTTTGCAGCTTTTGTCTTCTTCTAGCAGACCTGGTAACCAAAGTGTGCTGGGGAACAGTTCTCCGGGTAGACTTTACTTAGAATATTTTTCTAAGAAAATATTCTCCTAGCAGACTACAATCCTCTTGACCATAGCAAAGTTTGCTCGATATGATCCTACGAGCAAACTGGTTCTTCAGAATCCCTTCAACTCTTTGATAAAGAATAACTTATTGAACAAACTTCAAGTATGCTACTAAAACTGTAGACTGTGCTGGGTGCACTGTAGCTTGCTCGGAGTAGAACCTTGCTAGAGAAAGTCCTTAGAATATTTCTTGATCAACTTTCTTCAAGCATGTTGGGACCACTGTTTATTAATCAAACCTTGCTAGATATTCCAAAGTACTTGGCTTCATTAGCTTGGTTTAGCCAAGAGCTTACTAGGAAACAAACCTTGCTTGGCTTGAAGAACAACCTTGCTAGACAAAGTGAACCCTGCTCAGATTGACACTTGAGAGAAATTCAAGAAGATAACCTTGCTCGAAGAGCAAAATACTTTTCTAGGATAAGTAAAACCATGCTCGGAGGCCTAAGTGTGCTCGATATCCATACTTAGCCAATTTCAGAGAGGTTGAGAAGATTCCAATCTCTCATAGGTCATTTTTCACACATCTTCGACCCAACAGAGGAGGATGAGGAGAATGTGGTGGTGAACACTGATGATGATGGTCTGAAAACACTTTTTAGTGCTTATGGTGAGACTGATGATGAGAGTGAAGGAAGAGGTTTTGATGAGGATGGATATGAAGGTGACTATTCTGATGTCGGTGAACAGGATTATGATGCTCATGACATAATTACAAAGAAGAAAATTTTGAATGAGGAAAGGGAGAATGAGGTGAAGAAGGAAACGAATGTAGAGGTGAATGTGCAGACAGCTATAATTTTGACCACAGAGGCCATAGCAACTGATGATATCAGTACTGAAACATTGACTGATGTGATTATGGATAAAGGTGCTGAGAATGAGGAAGTTGTTATAACTGATGAAATTGATCGTGATGAAACTTCCAAAAAGGTGGATGTTGATAATGAGGAAATGAAAAATCTAATGGACAAAATTGAAAATTTTTCAAATGAATCTGAGGAAGAAAGAAGAAGAAAAGAAAAAGGGAAAGCCATTGTAGAAACTGATGAAGAAACACCTGTTGATACACAAGATAAATATGTTAATGACATGCTTGAAAGAGATGAATTAGCTTAACAGGCTGCCAAGAGGCAAGTTGATATTGTGATTGAAACATTGGAGTGGGAGATAATTGCCCAATCCATAACTGCTGAAGAATTTGGTGAGCAGGAAACATTGTTTGAACAAGCTCACATTGCAAAAACTTTGGACCAAGAAGGTGAAGTTGAACAAGAGGTCATTGAAGTATTAATTAAAATGAAACAAGTGGAAGAGGTTGATAATACTTTGGCAATGGTGATTTATAAATTTAAGTAAGATCAACTTGATGCTAAAACTCCACCCACTGTTGAACCTACTAAGGATGACTCAAATAAGCAGGTAGTGCCTGATGAGGCTGGAAAATCAGTAACAAAAATTGCTTCCAAACGGTGGATAAAGGACGTTAAAGAAGATATCGAGAATAATCCTCCTGATGTGTGGAGTTATGATGAGGAGCATAAAAAGAAATTTGGAAAAATATACACAAGAAAGAGAATGTTTGATGAACAGACTGATGATGATGAAGATCAATCAAAGAAGAGAAAACTGATGAGGCTGATAATCTTGAGTATATTGTAGAAAGCCCAAAGGATAATAAAAGCCCTATGATGGTTATTCCTTTGCAGGTTGTTATGCCAGAAACTAAACATGATCTCAATGAACCAAGGATAGAAGCATCGGATGATTTAACCGAAAAAGATGATGACACTGAAGATGATGACAATGCTGATGATAAAGCTGAAAATGCTGAAACTATTATCTCCCCACAGATTGAAATGAATGATGAAAAAAAGGGAGAACATACAGCAAAGTTTGGACAATGCAAGGAGAAATCATTCGTTGGTTATTAGCTTGATTAAGCATGGGCACAAGTTGGAAACTTTGGCTCCTTTGATAGATGAGGAGTTTCAAAGATTAGTTGATAAGGAGACATATAAAATAATGAAGACGATGGAGAAAAAAAACAGAGATTCCTTGAAATATAGGAACTTTTTGAGATTACATGGTCTGTCTGATAAATAGTTGAGTATAATGAAGTTTACTGATTTGGAAGAACACTACAACATGAATGTTGAAAGGGTAGAGAGAGAGGATGGAAAGATTGGCTAGAGAAACAAAGCAAAAAAGATAAAATTGATGAGCTTATGAAGAGGTATGGAGGCAAGTGCAACTACCTAACTGAAAAAGGTATGGCTATGGAGTTAGTTGATAGCTTTACAAAAGCTGAAGTGGAATCCTATTTCAGAAAGTTGTCAATGAAAGATGATATTGACAAAACCACAAAAAGGCCAAGAGTTGTGACTTTGTCTAAAAAGGAAAAAGCTGAGAAAAAGAAGAAGTGGGAGGATGAACAGCTCAAGTTACTTGAAAGATTGATGAATGCAAGGGGAAGATTGAATGAAATACAAGGGATGAGTAGATCTGAGAAGTTGGCTTTATACCTGTCTGAGCTAGAAAGGGATGATCAAAAGAGAGCTCAATCTTCAAAGGCTGCCAATGTTCCCACTATTGTGGAAGGAAAGCCTGAACCAATTGAACAACTAGACCCTTGGGATGATGAGAACAGAAATAGAACCCTAAAAGGGTTGATGATGAAAAAGGGATGCCAGAAAATGTGTTTGACAACTTAGGAAAGGCTCAACTAAATAAACTATTTTATAAGGAAAAAGTTGAGTGGGAAAGGCTTGAAGCTGAACAGAGAAATCCAAGAAACTTTGAAGTTGGACCAAGGTTTGTCCCTGCTGGCCAACTTGGTGATGAAAGGGTGATAATAATCTAGAGAAGGAGGTGAAAACTTCCTTGATTTGATGATGATGCCAGTGGAAATGGTGATTTCTATGTTTAAGAAGAGGTTTGGAGATGTGAGGGCAACAAAACCCAAAAAGGCAATTCCTTCTAGGCCCTCAGTCTCAAGATCACAAATTGCCTCTACAAGACCTACAAGTCAGAGACAAAATAGGCCACCATCTGATGTGGACCTACCCAAGAAGCTCTTTTATGACTCTGTTTCTCAAACCTTGAAAGTGATTATGAAGAGTGGTGAGCTGAAAGAAATCATCTTCAAAGATGATTTTGCTGAATTCAAAAGAGAACAACTGGTGGAGATGGCAAACATGGATCATTTTGATTATTATTACATTCACAGGTTTGCAGGTAGACAGCAAAATGAATTATCTAAACACCTGAAAAATGAAGCAAGGAAAGGGTTCCCGATTTTAAGCAAGAAAAGAAAGTTTGAACTGTCTGAATATGAGAAGAACAAAATAACCAAGAGGATGAGGGACATCAAATATGCAGAAATTGACTACATTTCGAAGATGAAGAACAAGGATCCTCTAGCAAACATGATGGTTTGCATAAGTATGAGAAGGAGGATGACAAGGCCGAATCTTAAAAGTCCAGAGAAATGGTTGGATTACAAGAATTGATTAAGAAGAAAAAGATGACTCCTACATTCTCAGAAATTCAGATGGACTTGCCTTGGGAATTATCAGAGCAGGTGAAGGTCTAACATTTCTGCATAATGATGACTTAAATGATATTATAAGAGGGAATGTGCCTGAAAACCACCCTCATCATCAGAGATTGTTCATATTCAAGGAAAGGGCAGGAAGTGTGACATTGGGAAGAAGACAAGTAGCCTCAAGCTCTAGAAGATAAAGATTATGTTTCTAGCTTAGGTTTTGCTTTGTAATGTCTACTGGACAGAATTTCCACTTATAATATTTTCATTTTGATATGTAATTGGATTTTGAGATTTGATGTATATTTTTGGCTAAGTGTATGTAACCATAGAGGTGTTTTGGTACAACTAAGGGTGTTCTAATCAAGGGGGAGATTGTTGGGATGAGAAAAGTGCTAAGTAAAAATTGGAATCATCTCAGCCTCTCTGAAATTGGCTAAGTATGGATACCGAGCACACTTAGGCCTCCGAGCATGGTTTTACTTATCCTAGCAAGGTATTTTGGTCTCCGAGCAAGGTTATCTTCTTGAAGTCCTCTTAAGTGTCAATCCGAGCAGGGTTCACTTTGTCTAGCAAGGTTGTTCTTCAAGCCAAGAAAGGTTTGTTTCCTAGCAAGCTTTTGGCTAAACCAAGCTAATGAAGCCAAGTATTTTGGAATAACTAGCAAGGTTTGATCAATAAACAGTTGTTCAAGCATGCTTGAAGAAATTTGATATGGAAATATCTTAAGGACATAGTTAAGCAAGGTTCAACTCCAAGCAAGCTACAGTGCTACCAGCACAAGTCTACAGTGTTACCAACACACTTTAGTTTGTTCAGTAAGTTATTTATTGACAAAGAGTTGAAGAGATTTCTGAATAACATGTTTGCTCATAGGATCATATCGAGCAAAGTTTGCTATGGTCAAGAGGATTGAAGTCTGCTAGGAGAATATTTTCCTTTTCTAAGGAAAATATTCTAAGTAAAGTCTACCTGGAGAACTGTTCCCCAACACACTTTGGTTACCAGATCTGCTCGAAGAAGACAAAAGCTTCAAAGCTTACTCGAAGACCTGTTTATACTTAGAATCTTTTGTAATATGTTTTATGAATATGTATCAATCATTAGGTTTTCCAGAATGATTGACAGTTTTAAAGAGGTAGGCCTATAAATATGTTGGGAATTATATTTTAGACCAACACATCGAATCGTTACTCGTTTATAATGAGAAATTAAAGAAAGACAACAAGATATTATAACGAGTAATTGAAGCATTTGTTGGGTGAAATATTATATTATATTTTATTCCTTTGGTCTTATCCAAGTGGCGGTGGAGTGAAGACCGAGGCACAAGACTAGTATGAATAGATGATTTAGGTCATTTGTTTAGGTCATGTGTGCATTGTGAGATTTATTATTGTATTTTGAGAGTTTGCCCCCGGGGAAGAGCTCTACCTGGTTGGTCGTTCCTTTGTATGTATGAATGTATGTATGGGTGTTCTTCATGACAACCATTCGGTTAATGAAATCATACTACTACATCTATCTATTGTGTTTCGATTACATACAAGTGTTCATCCTACTTTATTGGTTATTGTTAATCGAAACGAACTCTCCACATCCGTCCATTATTATGGTTCAAGAGTGAATACGTGTTACGATCCTAACCGGAATCCGAGCTTCACCGTTAATACCGATTATTCACGCTTCCGCACCGGGGCTTGGTTCTCATAAATGGTATCAGAGCGGGTTACCGAATCGTTCAAACTAACCGCTGAATTTGATTCAATTCGCTCTTGAATCCGCCATGGACGTTAAACTTGAAGTTTGTTGAAATTTTTTGTGGGTTTTTACATGGATTTGGATTAATTATGATGATTGAAGGATTATTGATGTGGATTGATGTTTGGGTCGATGATTAGTTCGGAGATTCAACATCAATTTTATGTTTATGTATTCGGTTTCGTCCAAATCTATTGATTTTGGTTCGTTTTTGGTCAAGCTCGTTTATATAATTTGTTCAAGATCCAAGTGTTTAATGAAATTGAGGTTAGATTGGTGATAGAATATTGATTTCATGATGATTTGATGTGCTTTCAATGATTAATTTCATGTATGAAGTGTTCAATTTCATTTATGAAAATCTAGGGTTCATATGCTGAAATTTTGGGGAAAACGGGCTCGAACACCTAGCTAATTTATAAGTTGCAGTTCTGAGTCTGAACAACCTAGTAACAATCGAGTGTACTAAGTGTTGATTTTGAATTTGGAGTTAGTTTATTAGAGATGTTGCACATTGACATAAATTGGTAAAGTTACATATTGTTACCGAGCAGAGTTTGAACAATGAAGATGCTGATATGAATTCGTTGCAGCTACTACTAATCTGATAAACTAGTTTCTGTTGGGTTACGTATTGTTGTTGTTGATATGCGTCCCAATATGTTATGATTTGTGCTCGAATAGTTGACGTGCATATGTGTGTTTGGTGCTGATTTGGATCTCTCCCGAGTAGTTGTTATTAATTCTCGAAAAGTTAAAGAGTTTTTCAGTCTTGATCACGCAGAGTTGCAGCTGATATATGTTTAATTCACGACTAGGTAAAGATCAGTGATTCATATTGATAAAACACAAACTCTAAATGGGCTACGCAAATATGATAAAAGCATATGGGCATTTTGGTAAAAAAAACTGCAGTTATATGTGTTCAAAGTTATTTGTTGTTGGTCTTTACGTACATCTGAGTTGCTGGTCTGTTTGTTCACAAACACTCATGGCTGTTGTTGCAATACTAATGGGCAAGATGATAATTGGTTAAAGGGGCAGTTTAGTAATTTCAGAAGCTGTGTGTCGAGTATTTAGTGACAATTTGGAATGTGTAAATGTGGATTAACGAACAGTTTGCTGATATGTTCAATTGTTGAAAATTTATTTTCGAACTTTTGTTGCTGATATAGTCAATTGCTGCACAAAAACAGAATGTACAAGCTACTGCAGCTGATATGTTTCAAAACATCAGACCCGTTTGCTGATATAATTTGATTGAAACGCGCATTTGAAGTTTGGGGCTGAATGGTAAAAATAGTTGCTTATATGCTCCGCTCTTTGAAGGGTATTTTGGTAATTAGTTGCTGAGTATAGCAGTTGCTGCTGAATTTATATGCCCAAAAGAGTTGCTGCAGATGCATAACGAGCAGATGATACTAAAGAGCTGTGGGAATAGTTGTTGATGTTTGTCATGAACATTTAAAGTCACGTGCAACATCTGCTGATATGGGGCTGATAGGTAATGTTTTGGTGTAGAAATGACTTTGTGCAGAATTATTTGCTGCTGAAAACGTCCTGAAACGAAAGAAAACGTGCTGAAACGCACTGTTTAAGTGCTGAAAATTGCTGAAACGAACGAAAACGTGCTGAAACGCACTGTTTAAGTGCTGAAACGAACGAAAACGTGCTGAAACGCATTGTTTAAGTGCTGAAAATTGCTGAAACGAACGAAAACGTGCTGAATATTGCTGTGTTTTGGACAAAAATCTGTTGAGGATCAAGTATCCAAATCTGTTATGTGAGGTAAGGTGCTAATTCGATAACGACGAGTATATAAGCGTAATATTGGTGAACACAAAGATTTGATCACGAGGGAAAAATCCGTTAACCAAGATAGTCTTACTTCGGTCAAAACTTATCAAGGTAATCGTTGATAAAATAACTCCGGTCAAGGATTAATAGGATAATCTTTGGTCGAAGCACTTTAGTCAATGATCAACAAGGTAACCTTTGGTCGATGAGTATATAGTTATCGTGGTCTCCGGCACAAAAACCCCCGGACGGTGAAAACTATCACCGTCGAGTTTATTAATGAACAATAAGTGATTACAAGTGTTTATGGAGTATATGATCGAGATTACAAAGAAAGCTAGGGTAGAGAAAGTGTTTAGTTCTGCTCTAGTGTGTGTAAGTACATGTGTCTTTTTTTCCTACTCAATCATATCTCATTTAAATAAGATAATAACAATAACGATCTTTCCTATCTATCCGGAAGTCTTCCACCTAGCCGCTCCATGACCGTTAACCACGTGCCAATAGCCACCCATTAGCGAAATAAGCGGAAGAATGAGTCACACAATCGTTGTTGATATTTAAACATCAATCTTCTAGAGAGTTCGTCCATAATCAGCTATGTTGAATTAGGATCCTGGATCCACGTTCCAACTATAGGATGTCCCGTGAGGATAACTCGTACAAGTACATTTTAAAGTTGCTATACCTGTCTAACACATCACCATACTAAACGCAATCATTAGTAAACAAATAATACCGAGGATCGTCGATCCTTTATATCCTGACGTATATTTTAAGAATAAACTAACCATAAGACAGTCAAGGATAAAGGATTCTCAGTATAAAAATCGTGGCCTAACAATTGCCCCCAAAATGGCGGGTGACAGTGGAACACAGCTGTCATTTTGAAATTCAAAATCACTGTGAAAACTGATGGATGGGACGTTTTTGCCAGAAAATTTACCATTTAGCCCCCAAGGTTAATTACAACCGTCTATATATGCCGCCCTATATCTTTGATTATATACACACCTTCATCCGACGCATCAGGTATTCTTCTAACCTTTCTATCTTATTTTCTTTAATCATGTCCGCCGCTTCTTCTTCTTCTCCGGCCCCTTCTAAACCTTCTGAACAGTCATCCGGTGGTTCCGAACTAGTAGAAATGGAACCCCAATGTCTGCTCTCGAACCCATCTTCTGAAATTTGTAAGCTTAAGGATCCCGAGGTCTACAATTTTCGTACATTCTTTCCTTCAGAAACCCTGTTCCGACCCTATGAATCCAGCATTAGATGCGATGTTTACTCCAAGGTTTTTGGGTCTGCTTTCCGGCAACTCCTTTTCTTATCGGATATAAATACCCTTTTCCGCCTTTTACCCAAAGTTTTTTTCGATTCTACCGGCATATCTTACATACAAGCTATGCCGATGATCTGGAGAGTTCTTAGCACTATCGAAAGAATCATCAAGGAGGAAAAAATCAATTTTGGCCTTTCGGAGTTGTCATATTTCTATACCCTCACTACCTTCGGTTCTGCCCGTTTCATCTTCAAATACAAGCCCCGACAACCCCATCCGATCTCCAAAGCCACGCTAAATGATTCCGTGTGGAGGAATCAATTTTTCTTCGTTAAACGCGACTCAATACCAGGGGGGACTGATCTTCCTTCAATTTAGGTCACGAAGGGTAGGATCCTGGATCCTTAAGGAATAGCAAGATTCTTTATTCTTCAGTTT